>NC_143385.1:45830135-46133165 GCF_980474605.1 Leiobunum rupestre | reverse complement strand
TAATCCTAACTCATAATTCGATTAATAATCACTATTAAAAAATGTATAATTATAATCGCGATTTAATGTTTATTTAATCAAAGCTACATATTTAATTTCGTCTTTGTTCAATTATTTGATGGTGGGATAATACTTATGGCAATGATCTGGCTTTGGAATTAATTGCGAGGTTAATGTATTTTTTCAAAAGATCCCTAATTCAAAACTTTTTTCACGTAGTCTTAATCGCTATATTATTTAATTCCAGAAAAGGCAAATCCTTTTATTATATATCCTACAATTATGTGTTTATAGTATATTGTACCTTTTCAGATACATTTACCTTCGACAACAGTTACAGCTGGACACGTAGCAAAAAGCTACTTTACCTCATTCAAGTTACAAGGCCAGATTCCTCCGTTACTGACGTTTCTTTAAACACTCCGGAATGATAATCAAATATTATTTAGCTTTCATATTAATAATTGAAATGTGTAAATAAATTGATTTATTTTGTTCACTTTGTAACCATTTTTAATTTATCGCTTTGAACTTGAATGTTTGGGAATGACAGGGGGGCATGAGAAATTGAGAAGCGAGAGGGTTGTTGGCAACCCTCCAAGCGTTAGGCGTAACATCCATCCACTCGTTGGGGAAAAGAAAACATCTTTATTTAAGTTTTAAGTTCTTTATTTCAGACGTCAAAAAAACGTTTCCATGGTCCGGCTAAGTCATTATATGACTTTAAACCGGCGTTTGTGTGTTTTTTTTCTTCAAAAAATATATATAAAAAAAACAATAAATAAAGAATTACAGCAACAAAGAAAAGTAACAAAATAAAAATTTAAACTCCTATACAACAATTATTTATAAAAGAAAGTTAGGTAACATTTTGAACAAATAGCTTAGCCTTTTTTTTTTAAACATTTTAGACCAGCTGAGGTGGTAGTATTCAGGGTATTAAAATATCTGGTTCCCTCACAGAAAATAGATTTTAATTTTAGGGAATTGCGCGCCGCGGGGGTATGTAAAATTTAGTTTTTTTCTGGTAAAATAAATTGAGAGTCTACTAAATTGAAATTGGTTATGTTCGTAAGTGGTTAGATATTTAAAAATGAATAATAACGAGTTGTAGATATATGTGTGCTTTACATTTAAGATATTAAGTGATCTAAAAATTGGTGCAGTATGGGCAAGATATGGTTTAGCGTCAATAATCCTTAATAATTTCTGCCTACAAAGTTTTATTGCCCATTAAACACTAAGCTTACGCTCTGTTATTTAAAATTATTGTATCGTAGAAATGAGGTCATATCATATTCAAAAATTTCTTATGTATAAACCGCTTGGTCTTTTTATCCTATTTCGAATACGAAAAATTCAGATTGTAAATTATTTTGAATAGCTGTTTGATTATTTAAATCTTTGCCAGGATGATGCCTCAATATTTAATTTATCAGTATTATCATCTTTGCAGTTTTACATTCATGAGGATAAACTGTCTGAATTAAGTATAATAATTTAATATTAAGTATTTCCGAATGCAACTTTAAAGGTATAGTATATGAAGTTAGCTACATAATAGTTAAAATATACAACAGATTGGGTCCGCTTGACTTTAGGGGTCTCAAACATGAAAGCTTGCGAATTTCAAATGACTAATTTTTAGTAAAAATATTATTTTGTTATAATTAACCATGGTAAATAATTTTAACTTGTTTGATGAGACGCTATTTATCTTGGTGTCTAATCCATTATTGTGATTAATGTTAAAAATTATATATAATAAAATTACCTGGTAAGTGTATATCTCTACCTCGCAATAATTATAATTTCAGTGCAATACAGATCAATCGGGCTACGATAAGGTACATGTACAGTATGTTCTGTATAGGCTACACTCCGATACAGTATTCCCTGTCAAGGGTTACATTCTGATAGTGTACTTCCTTGGTGACGGTATGCTCCGCTCTCATACCTTTTGAAATAGGTCATAATGAGATGGCACCCGTCTCATTTTAACCTTTTGAAATTGGTCACAATGAGAAGGCACCCGTCTCATTTTAACCTTTTGAAACAGCTCACATTGAGATGGCACCCGTCTTATAATTAAGGACATTAATCTTCGGTTTTTTTTGCCAATAACACCAATATCATAAGTAACAGAATACCCCTAAGTATGACATTGGGATAATGTTACTTATGCCAATATATTTTAAGGTTTCCTAAATTCATAGCAATTAATGATGCCTAAATAAAAGAGGAACCATATTGAATTTAATAATACAACTTTTATGTAGAGATATCTATCCAAAATAATATTTGTACACTATTTATGTAAAAATTTAGATAACTTTGTGGCTACTGAAAGGACCTAGTACCTTTCAGAGGTTAATGGAATGCGTTCTGCGTGGTTTGCAGTGGGAAAAATGCCTGATTTATTTGGACGATGTCATAGTTTTCTCAACTACCTTCGCCGAACATTTAGAACGACTAGAAATGGTCTTCGCCCCTTTTTAAAGCGAATGGCGTTAAATTAAAACCCAGTAAATGCTCTTTTTGTCGAAATGAGGTGGAATATTTGGGACAGTTGGTATCTGGTCTGGGAATTAAAGCTAATCCGGCAAACACATCGAAGGTCTTAAATTGGCCACAACCACGTTCTACGAAGGATATACAATCATTCCTCGGACTCGCGTCGTACTATCGTAAATTCGTTCGGAATTTCGCGTTTATTGCGGCGCCGCTTTTCACGTTGCTCAAACCGAATATGGAATTCAATTGGTCGGTAGACTGTCAGGAAGCGTTTGAAAAGCTGAAACATCTATTAGTGACACCACCAGTTTTAACTTATCCTGATTTCAAAGAAGAATTTCGTGTTGAGGCCGATGCGTCGGGTTATGGTATTGGTGGAATTTCATCACAGATACAGCGAGGAAAAGAAAAGAGTTATTGCTTATACGAAAGTCGATCCTGGAACAAAAGCGAAAGAAATTACTCGACGGTTGAGAGGGAGATGTTGGCTGTGATGTATGCTATTGAAATGTTTCGCCAGTACTTGTTCGGACGTCCATTTGTCATAATAAGTGATCATAATCCATTGGTTTGGCTTCGAAATATGAAGGAACTAGGAGGCAAGTTTGCAAGATGGATACTGAAACTTGAAGAGTACGAACATGAAGTACGATATCGAAGCGAAAAAAAAACACGCTAACGTCGACGCCTTGTCGCGCGATACCGGAAAGCTCACCAAATGTTATGGTTTGCCTCTGATCAACAACGCTACGTTTTACTGTCTACCTAAGATAACTACGGAACAACTTAAACACTTTTAATCGGAAGATAAAAACATCGAGAAAATGAAAAGAATATTGTTAACAGGAATCAGACCAAAACCCGGTGATTTAAAGGGAGATAACAACCGACAATTTTCTTATTTTTTGAAAAACTCAAGTAGTCTTTATGTCGAAAATGAATTACTGTGGAGAAAGACACCTAATTATACGGTTTCTCAAATTGTTGTACCTGCGAGGTTAATTCCGGAACTAATTCACGAGTTCCATGACGCTCCTTATTCCGGTCATCGTGGAAACATGAAGACTTTAAAGGCTATTCAATATCGTTTTTGGTGGCCGCTAATGGCTGAAGATATCACTACATGGTGCAAGGAATGCGTTTCATGCGCTCAAACTAAACCACCGCATCATTACCAGGTTGCACCAATATTACACATGACTGTGGGACAACCATTTGAAAAAATATCGGTAGACGTAATTGGTTCACTTAGAGAAACCAAGAAAGGCAACGTCTACGTTCTTACAATTACTGATTATTTTACTAAATGGCCGGAAGCTTACGCGTTGCCGAATCAGAATACCGAAACTTTAATATCAGCGCTACATCTCTATGTCGCTTCTTGGGGTATACCATTAATGATGATCACCGATCAAGGTCGAAACTTTGAGTCTTAAAAGTTTTTTGTGAAAATTTGGGAATCAAAAGAAACCGAACTTCACCTTATCACCCTCAATCCGATGACCTATGTGAGAGGCAGAATCGTACGTTGGAAGAAAAATTAACCATGTACACTTCTAAGGAACAGAACGACTATCGTAAAGTTCTATTGTATCAACTCTTTTACAGACCTTTGAAAAAGGATTACGTTTGAATTACCGGTTTTCTGTTTTTCTATTAGAGTATGATGAATTGGCACGATTTGTTTTGCTAACAGATTCTTGTGATGTTATACTAGTGTTGAAATCCCTAGGTTTTCAAATTTCTGGAAGTACTCTTCGGATTCTACAACGTTTGCATAACGATGGCACACATGTTTTCAGTTATTATCCGGTGCTTGCACCTAACGTCGTAAGCATACCGCGTAGAAATGACGTAATACATCACGTGGAAAAATGATTCTGCGATAAAAAAACATTCACGTGGCATATATAGGCGTGATAAAGTTATTTGGTGGCTACTATCACTGTTGATAAACATAATGAAAGTGTTCATATTTCAACTTATTTTGTTTGAATCAAAAATTATTTAAGAAATTTACGATTAAAATTTAAGGCTACTCCTCGGTTATAAGACGACAAACGAGTTAAATTCATGAAACTAGCATTTAAATAGCCACGTCATATGCCTCGTTGTAAAAATACGGCAGTTATTCACCAAGCTCTGAAAATCTCAGCCTATCGGACCTTATTCTCAAGATCATGGGAGCTACAGTACCAAATTTGTTATGAATCAAGCCAACTTCTTCTTAATCTCATTCAACAATTGCAGATATTGGGTAAAAAAGGCTTGGGATTTTAGTGATTTAAATATAAATTTTAAAACCTTGATTGTTGTAAAAGTCAGAAAGGGAATTCGCTTAAAATTCAAATTATTATTATACTTTATGGAGATGAGTCTTAACACTCAAAGAATAAGTCAAATGTTTAGTATTTTCTATCCTTACAGAAGACTAAACCAACTTGGAGCTGTTCGAGACTTCGACAACAGCGGAAGCGTCAGTACCAGGTTCGAAGAAATTGTACTAACCTATACTTTGCTGCGTACCCTCGAGCAAGTATTAAAGGTGCAAGCGACGATTTTAGATTATCAAGGAACTACGTTTGGAGAATCTTCACAATCACCATTTTCATCCGTATCCAGCTACTCTCCACCTAGCTCTGCAGGAAGAAGATATGATTTCTGCAACTGGCTTATTAACATGTTTGATGATTACACAAATTTCATAACTCATCTGCCGGTGACCGACGAGTGCTCCTTTGGGAGAAATGGACCTCTCAACCGTAATTTCACCCACACGTGGAGTGATGAAAATCCTCACTGGGGTTTCCCTTACGATCATCAACAACAATTTTGACTGAATGTTTGGGCGGGTTTGGTCCGAGAAAGAGTTATTGGCCCATTGTTCCTTCGCAATCGTCTTAATGGACAACATTTCTTGGCACTCTTGCAGAACGAAGTAGTAGACGCGTTAGAGACATTCTTACGGAAACTTACAAAAAACTATGGTTACAATTAAAAATTGGGCTGATTTAGTTTTCTAACGAAAGGATCTTACTCTTCGAACATAAGGATAAATTATTACCTACAACAACGCCCTCGGAAAATTCACATGGTCCTTGAGCCTTTTCAGCTTTTCAGTTTATATAGAGTAACGTAGTGGCCATCGCGAGAACATCCCTTATCTGCTGGATATTCGTCGGCTTACAAAGCGAGTGCTAAGCAAACAAAAACCTGCAGATAAACGAGCTTATCTCGTTGGCCTGCAAGTTTCTCTACGATAACTGTAAAAAGAACCTAGATGGAAGTGAAGTTTCATATTTCCGGTCAATTCGGGCAACCTTGGTGGCGCTGCAATCGTTGTAAACCACATCATTTCAAATTGATAAAGTTTTTATTGAAAAGCGGAAAGGTGCGCGTACATAAATTTAAAATAAATTTAAATAAATATTGAAATATGACTCTAGTAAAGAATTGTTTTAGGGCCGAGGTTCACTGGCTCCAATGGTCTCCTTCATAAACGTAACAGTCGAGGGATTGCTGGAGGGTGAACCAGGAGTTACGGACACCATTACTGGTGAATTGACACTGCTGGAGTCACCTTCATTTATAAATCCGTCATCTTTCGTTTCAGTCTTGTCAGCATTCTCTCCAATTTTGCCTTCTTTCACTTTATCTTCAATTTTGGCTCCCGATTCCGTCACAGTTTCTTTAAATTTTGTTACTGTTACAGTCGTTTTAGTGTTAATACCGCGTTTAGGTATTTTGGATTGAACTTTAGTTTTCTTGGCACCTTTGATTAAAGGGCTGTTTTCTGGCTCCGCAATAGCCGCACCACCACCACTGTCAGCACCACCACTATCGGCACCACCACCATCAGTACCTCCATTAGTACCACCACCATTCGCATCACCAGTATTAGTACCATTACCACTAGCACCACCACCGTTCGCGCTGTAATACTGATAGGTATCGTCTATGGCTTGCTGTATTATAGCTATCAACTGTTCCAGTAATTGCTGGTTACTGAGTGCTCCTCCTCCAAAGGATCCCGTAAAGTCGTTAATGCCGTCGATTGGGAAGGTTGGAATTTGATCGGTGCTGACTGGAACGTAATAGTAGATGGGTTGCATTTGGAGACTCATCGAAGCCAAACTTGGGTAGCCTCCGTAACCACCGTAACCGCCGTATCCACCGTATCCACCGTATCGCCCGTAGCCGCAACGTCGGTAGCCGTAAACGTAAGATTTAGACACATTGCCTTCCATACCAATCGATATCATTTCTTTGATGGCCCACAATAAAGCATTATTGCCAAACGCTTTGGAAATCTTCACTGTAAAAAGGTAAATTCTTTGCCAAGCTTGGGTGTGCATGTCGACAACGTTTTGACGTTTAAACCTGTGCACTGACGTGGTTGCGTTCATTGTCGGGTAAAATAGAGTTGACGGCTCTCCCGTATTGTTGTCAGTTTGAGCTAAATAACATATAAAATTCTCGCTGTATTTCGTAAACTTTTATTTATGTATGCAAAGTCAATGTTCTACCCGAAATCTTCCCTAAATGTACAGTATTACTCAAAAATTGTCTAATACGGATTGTTTTACGACGAATAAGTTCCAAATAAATAGTGTAACTTCGGATATGGGTAAAACGAAACATTATGTGCGAAATCTGTCCAAAATAATATAATAATATGCTAAATCTGCCCAAAATAATTTAATAATATGCTAAATCTGTCCAAAGTAATTTAATAATATGCTAAAACTGTCCAAAGTAATATAAAATATGCTAAATCTGTCCAAAATAATATAATAATATACTAAATCAGCTAGGCTACTACCCTAGGCACCACTCTAGGCCTAAGTCATCAAGCGACTTTTAAAGCCATTAAATCTGTCCAAAGTTATGTAAAATATGCAAAATCTATTCAAAATAATATGATAATATTACAAATCTATCTAAATGAACCATAATGATCTAAATCTGTCTAAAATGAACCATAATTAGCTAAATCTTTCTAAAATGAACCATAATTAGCTTAATATGTCTAAAATATACCATAAATGCTAAATCTGTCCTAGGTGCACAATTATACACTAAATTGGTACAAAATAGAAAGCATAACTAAATATCTAACCAGAATAATTAGTAATTTATATATTAACGCATATCTCACCGACAGGAACAGTTTTCTGCAAATCTGTCCATGATATCTACACTATTTTTCATTTTATCATAATTGAGTGTTTTACGAAATTGGTAATAATGGACGATTTCTGATGAAGTTTTCACCAACTTATATAGTACTATTAAATAAAACAAATCCTGAAAATGATTTGTACTTACTTGGTTTGCAAATACATAACATTATACTTGAGATCAGTACGAAGAAGAGAATTAATCCAGTACTAAGCCTAAGACGCATAATTTTTAAGCAGCTCTTTTCAAACGGACAATCGAGATAATCGTTTACTCCAAAATATTAGCTTTGAAATATTGGATTCGGTAGGAGCGCACTAACATTCTAAATATCATTAACCATTTAACTGGGAAAGTCGAAAACGGGATGGTTATATTTTGTATTTATAGTATACGAAAGAGGCCCTTCGAACTTTGTGTATTTAAGGCGGCTGTTTCATTAAAATTTCAGTAGGCGCTCTTGAAGTTATGAATATTCAACAATTATCGAAAAAATTATTGAATATTTAAATGACAGTGGAACAATGATAGAAATTGTCATTGAATTAAACAACTATAAAATTATTTAAAAATGTAAATCACGCAATTGTTTTTACAGGAATAGAATCCGCGTCTTTTTTGGATTTCCTATCGAAAGAAACTGATCACACAATAGCTTCCAATCCTACAATAAATAACCATCTATTGTTATATTGTACAAATCCACTGAACTAATACCCTAGTCGTCAAGGATTTGTGTTACGATGCTAAGGATGGCGGTGGCAAGCCTTACTAGCTAAGCTAGTCAATAGCTTCCACGTTAACTTTAATCGTTGAAGATTTAGATAAAATAAGCAATCATAGGTAGTTAAAGATATGGTTCCAAATTTTTAGCCAGCTTCACAGATCAGACCAGCTACTCTGGCTACGAAGCAAAAGTGCCGAGTACTTTATCTCCACAGGCAAGTTTTAATGAAAAGTTCCGCTTCCCGTGGAAAACGGATGTCCTATGTTTCGTATATTTGAGTTAAGTACTTGATTATACATTTACTAATTCTAATCACAATTTTCTATTCATTTATCCACCATAGACGAATAAAAAAACATTCAAATATTGTAACCATCGAAAACTGGGTCTAGAGGAAATCTTAGAGGGAAGGGACACCGTGATTGGTTTGCTTTAGATCCAAGTGCACGCATGTGCATTTAAGATTTTTATGTTTAAATAAATAAACGTGGCTGCCCTTCAAAACATATTCACGATCGGATCTTAGTCATTTGATATCTTATATTTGTTTGTAAACTTCAATGGATTATCGATCATTATTTTTAATAATCTGAAATTAGTGTTGTTAATTTTCCGGAAAAATAAAATGCGGAAAAATTTCCGCAAATCGGAAAAATAAAAATTGAAACATAAATTACTTTTTAAGGGTTTTTAATGTTTTTAACTTTTTATCGATATTAAATGTCTAAATAACAGTAAACATACTACAAAACATTAATAGTGTTACATTGTTAATCAGTTTAAACTAGAGGTTTAGTTTTACTTTTATAATCGAAAAATTAGGCGAACATGCCGCTTTATTTAAATTTGCAAACAATAAAATAGACTTATCATGGAATGAAAACCTTTTTATTTTTTTACGGAGAAATACGGAAAATTTACCGGGAAAAAGGCCTCGGTCATTTTCCGGAATATTTTCCGAGCGGGAAATTTTCTGCGGAAAATTTTCCAATTTACAACACTATCTGAAATAGAAAAGAAAACCATCATGTATCAAAATAAAACAGTTAAAAGATAATAACAGCTTTATTTTTGTTTGCTAGGGCTATAAGTCACATGCTGACTTGGCCCTCTTATTGCAAAAATTTGTAAGAAATTGAAAATAAAAATTATTTGATTTAAAAAAAACAAAAAACCGTTGGACGTCTAATTTGAAACTAAGCCAAAATTAACGTTTAAAAGAGCTCTAAGCCTTTGGATTTGTTATTGCAGACGCTGCGGTGATCAACTTTCAAAAAACGAATTTTAACGGAAAAATATATTGAAAATAATTATTTGTTTTATGCCCCTTTTTTAAACAAAACCTTCCTTTGGGAAGGTGGTGCCTTGGGTATTGATGTTGGTCCATTTGATCGAAAAATATGTGATCGAAAGTCCATCATTATACGTTGCAATTGATCGAAATTCCATTTGATCGAATCCCATTTGTCATTTATTTCATAAGATCGAACCTTCAAATGATCGAATACTATTTGATCGAATTCAAAAGTATTTATAGTACCAGTTGGTATGTTTTTATTTTACCGAATGTCAATATGAAGTGCAGAAGGAATAATGATGGAATAATAAATTGCTTAAGTGCAGAAGGAATAACGATGGAATAATTCTTTGCTTTAACTGTATTAAGCCACAAAGATGAAGATATTTTTACTTTAGACACTATATGATGAAATTTTTTATGACATCGACGATAACGGCCCGTTGTTTTTGATATATATAAATAGGGTCAGGTTAGGTTAGGTTAGGTTAGGTTGATGTACGCGGGCCGTAGGCGCGTATGCACCGTTGTATACGAGGGGTCTGACCACGTTCACGGCCCTTCTATTGCTAAAAATTAGGTACAGAGTTTGTTTTTTTAATAGGTCTTTCTATTAATTATGTCCGAGAGAATATTTTGTTTTCTACGTCACTGCGCTCAGGTTTTTTTCTGTATATTATTTTTCTTTAGTACAGTTTAAAGAAATAATTATTATTCATACAGTCTACTGTATCTCATTCTGACTAGATGTTGCCTTTTCAATTTACTCCCAAAAACTAGTAGTTTTACCCTACAGTAGCTTTCGATCAAATTTCGTTCGATCAAATGCCATTCGATCAAATGCAACGCGATCAAATGGAAATTCGATCAAATGGGACCCGTTCGATCATTTGGGAATCGATCAAATAGACTCTAACCTGGGTATTATTATTTTATTAGCTTTTTTTTTAACCGTCTATTCTCCTGGTGATTAAAATATTTAAGGTAAAAATAAATTTAGTCTACTGAATCTAGCCTATTTCATTGGGAAACTGGGCATTTGCATTTCCTATAGATGTTTTAAATTTTATAAACGTATTAAAATTAAGGCGTTTTCGTTTCACTACCTTAATTCCAAAACTTTATTTTCGATATAATTCCTCTTGGGTGTATTAAGTTAATGTACAAAATGATTGGAAATTTGTTCAAAATTTTTATTTTATTATTTAAAATATCATTAATAAATAAGGGGGATTGTGTGACATCTTGTTTTATTCCAATTTTTAAATAGGATCACCTCTGGCTCTATTTATTTATTCTCATAAATATCTGCGAGACGCAATCCAGTTCTTCACCTTCCCCGAAGGTCCGCTACCTGTCCTTCTTATTCTTTAAGAATACACACGTGGTTTTGTTCATATTTAGGAAACCCTTTAGGGAAAATCTTATGTTTCGTTTCTCTAACCGTATGTCATCTCGTATTCGTTCAATGCTATAGAAAATTTATCAAATGTCTATAGAATCCACCAACATTTTAAACTAAAATAAGTCAAGTTCGTTTCCATAGAACTATCTTTAGACTATTGGATATAGAATTCTAAAAAGATGGTTAATTTTTAAGATTTATTTTGAACAGACTGTTTTTAGATAAGCTAAGTGTGCGTCAATTTTACAAGAAATCTGTTTTTCTGTCAGATTGGGTAAGTATTTTTGCCGTTTGGAAATCAGGGGCTTGACGTATTTGTAAGGTAGTATGTCAGGCCTCTTTTTATTTGTTTTTGGGAACCTTTAGAAATATTTTGATCACTTTTTTATTTTCTATAGCTGGAAAAATGTTTTGTTTCTTCTATAAACTTATAAAGTTACCCCCCCCCCCAAATCACTAATCCTTAATTTTCTGAGCCCCCTTTCTTAGGATTTGTGGGCCCGTTTCCAGCTATTCCTCGATAGCTATTCCTCGAACTTTTGCCCCCTTAAACAAATTGTGTTTCAAAGCAATTTCACTAGTGGTAAAAAAAACTAAAAATATAAATTCACTGTTTAACAATATCAAATATCTGACATATAGCTTCAGAAAAATAATTCGGGCATATAGCTTCAGAAAAGTAAAATAATTGTACAACAATATCAAATATCTAGAATAGAGCTTCAGAAAAGTAAATTAACTGTATAAAAATATAAAATATCTGGAATAAAGCCTCAGAAAAGTAAATTAATAGTAAATAAATATCAATTATATGAAATATAGCTTCAGAAAAGTAAGTTTATTGTATAAAAATATTATATATCTGGCACATAGCTTCAGAACAGTAAACTTATTGCATGACAATATAAAATATATGGCATATAGCTTCAGAAAAGTAAATTTATTGTATAACAATATCAAATATCTAGAATAGAGCTTCAGAAAAGTAAATTAACTGTATAAAAATATAAAATATCTGGAATAAAGCCTCAGAAAAGTAAATTAATAGTAAATAAATATCAATTATATGAAATATAGCTTCAGAAAAGTAAGTTTATTGTATAAAAATATTATATATCTGGCACATAGCTTCAGAACAGTAAACTTATTGCATGACAATATAAAATATATGGCATATAGCTTCAGAAAAGTAAATTTATTGTATAACAATATCAAATATCTGAATTATAAAAAAAATTAATTTTTGATTTTTAATTTTTGAAGTAGTAAATTGATAAAATATAAAATTCAATGCAAGAGACATGATACTTCATGACTAATTTTTGGTAGTCAATTAAATAACTATTACTTTTAAGGTCGATTAAACTAATTATTAATCTTGAACCTCATATTTTAGGTTTTTGAAGTAATTTCGAAGTCAAAATTCTACGTGAAACTTCTTGGAGACAAATGTGAACTAAACTTTTGGTTCTTTTAGTGCGTGTTGAAGACCGGATTTGGTACCTTTTAAAAGAACGAGAATTAAAAAAAGGATGACGAAGAACTAGCTCATCGTCGGTCATTTGTGATTTTTTGAGGTTAGTTAAATGTAAACAAAAAAAGGTAATACCTCGGAGGACATCAAAGTGTTCATTTGTTCGACAGAGCCACGGAACTTGACGAGCTTCGCAAATTTCATATATAGTCCAAGAAATATAAACTCAAGATGGATACCCAACAAAGGAATATATTTGTAGCGTCGTGTATCTGCTTTCTTGCAGGTAAGCAATTATTAATTTGTTAAAACTGCGCAAGAAACATTTAAATAAATAAAAAAATATTTATTGAAAATATAAATTTATTCTTCAATAATCCTCGTAATCTAATTATGGTCGATTGAAAGTTTTATTGGTCAGGCGAAACCAAGGTTTAGCCTTGACGACAGTGTTGTAGAAACAGTTCTTAGTAAAGAGGTTAAGCATTCGACGTTAGTAATGCCTTGAATTCCACTGTGCACTGCAGACGCGCTACGAAACAACTAGCATTCGCAATCATTTTCGCAAAAATTTCTTTAAAATTTATAGAAACTTGTGTAATTTTAGGTTTATAAAAGCATTATGAAAAATAATCGAATGTTCTTTATAATCTATAAAAATTTAAGAAATTTTTGTTTTATCAAATATAATGTCAGCCCTTAAAATGTTTCTTCAGTAATTATATAGAAATCTTGTCCTATTTTTTTGAAAAAAATCAACGTTTATGTATAATATATGGAATGATTACCAATTTTGATTAAGTAAACTACCATAGCAGCCATTAAAAATGTTCTATAGACGTTCTATAGAAGTGTATAGAAAAATAATCCAGAATTTTACTTCTATAAATTTCGAACTATATTTTTTATGAATATATATCGAGCTTTTAGAAAATATTAAACAATTTTTTATAGTTTCCTATAAAAACAGATTACTTTATATAATCTAAAAAAAAACCTTGTAGTAAAAATATACAAACATTTTGACGAAGAGAGCTTTGTTTAAACTTTCTATTATTTTTTTGTTCACTTGGTACATTTAGTGTATTTCCAAAATTTTATTTACTTGCTAATGGCTTATAATCGTGATATACAGAGATTCAAAAGACATTGGTTTTTCAGGGATTTTCATCACTGTTGAATCAGCTTCTATACCACATTCCAACGAAACAGCCACTCATGACGTCACTAAAGGTAACATTACTTTAATTTATGGGGGAACCACTAATTGACCCTTATTTAAATAAAATCTGTTATTAACTTGATAATAAAAATGCCTTATTTATACTTCGCGAGAATGACTTTGTTGAGATGATTTTTAGATTTCGAAAAGCAAGCTCCTTCCCCCCTAAAAATTTAAAACCGACCGGCATATAAATATAAATAAATACAATTAAACCTAAAATAAAAAAAATTAATTGTAATTGAACAACTTCATCGTACTTTGGCGACTAACGTCGTTATGAGGACCTGCAGAAAAATATTTATTTAGAAGTTATTTAATTTATCGTCCAATCCAGGATGAGTCCACCGCATCAAGGCTCAAAATTTTTATTGCGCTATTGATAAAACATATTTAAGCGAAGAACTGCTAATATCAAATCAGCGTTTCCAGTTCGTGAAAATCAAATTATCGTACCAAGGCAATAAAATTATCAAGTTCAGAACGACATTATCATGCACCTAAAAATTGGTTGTAAATGGTACGAGCTATTAGTAAGTTTTTAAATTTCTTCAAATTTTTTAGGGTTTAGCTTTATTATCCCTTTTCATTATGGGCTTATCTACTTATTCGCCAATTTTATCATCCTTTACAATGCAGTCCATAGGTGGTTCCATTTAACTTAACATTACGTATTTACTAATCTCCACCACTCTCCCCCTATTCGGCTTTCCGTTGCTATGCAACTCGTTTTGAAATTTTTAATATTTAGGCTTAGTTTCTCTAATCGGTGCTATAGTCGCAAGCCAGATTTCCCGCACGGTACTGACGAGTCCCAAATAGGACGAAACCGGTCTACCGTTGGATTTTCTGGCTATTTCATTTTATTTAATTTAATTCAATTATTCACTCGACGATCTATTTGGTCCGAGTTTCGCGTTTTTGTTTGCTCGAAGACCTATCGGTACGAGCTATTAGTAAGTTTTTAAATACTTCAAATTTGTTTAGGGTTTAGCTTTATTATCCCTTTTCATTATGGACTTATCTACTTATTTGCCAATTTTATCATCCATTAAAATGTTGGTCGAGTTGTCAAAATTACAATTTTTTAATAAAGTTCAGCCTGTTGAAAAAATCAGGACTAAAACATTAATAGTTTTAGTTAAAAACGCTTTCAGTGCCAATTCGTAAAATATTATACATAATCTCAAGCTTAGGCTTATTTATAGGGCCAGATTTACAAATTTTTTGCCCTAGGCAATAATGAAAATGGCGCTCTTCAAATTTATATGAAAAACACACAGAAGGAAATTTTCTACCCCAGGCCCAGAAATTTGCGGCCCTTAGAATTGTGCCACCTTAGGCGCTTGCGTAGCGTGCCTAATGGTAAATCCAGTACTGCTGATTTATCAAAATTATTCTTAGCCCAAAAACTATCTTGAAATTATCGCCTTGTACGATAATTGTACGATAATTATCGTACGTCTGGCAACGTTGGCCCGGTAAGAAAATCCATATATGACGATCTTCGCCTCATACAATTTTTTCCTAACAAACGTTTTTGCTTATAAACAAAACCATTCGTTTTTTAATAGTGTGATTTAAGTAAAGCGTGAAATTTATCCTGCTTTTTACGGTGTAGAAATTGAAGAAGAGCCTTGCTGGTATGGAAAGATCGCGTACCGCCACGGAAGTCCAGTCAACAGTTCGGATTTCTGCCAACCATGCATCTGCTTCCGAGGCAATATCATGTGCAACGTCATCAAATGTCCGGGAAAGCCTTCTTCGGACTGCGTCGTCGCGGAACTCTACAACGGCTGTTGCCCAATCTACGAATGCCGTGAGTGGCTCATTCTTAACAACAGGATTGAGAATTGTAACTCCTTCTAGTGTTAATTGTTTGTCCCAAAGACAGGACAGTATTGGCCCGCTAACATCTGCTTCATTAGAGTTTTGTTATTCATTACAGAATGTTTTATAGCTTTTAACTTTTACAAAGAATTATCTTTATTAGGGGTTTTCCACATATCTTCGGTTTCTCCTTTCGATAAAAACTTGAGGTCTGCTCGTGTGGCATAAAGGGCTTGTCTCCACCCTCCTACCCCTGCCACTGGTATTTGCTTTTACAAGTCACAAGTTGGTGGTGCCTAGGTATTAGCTTAGCTGATTATTATTTTTATTATTATTTCTATTGTTAACCATTTCGCCCCATATACGAGCAAATTAATGAAATTTTTATTGATTTTCTTCACTACTATTTTAAAATATTTTTACCAAAACAGCTATTACTTTTTTGTTCTATTCTGAAGTTTGAAATGAACTATGTTATTGCAGCTAAAATAAAACCACAAGAAACTACCTTTAAAATTAAAGAGAATGGCACAAATTCAAACAAAGACGAAATAAATGAAGTCAAAGGTAGATAAAAAATGTTTCATTAAAATAATTTAATTTTAAATTTCGATGTTATTTTTTGTTACCCAGCGTGCGAGGCTGCTGGAGGGACCTATGAGGTGGACGAAGTTATTCCCTCTCATTCCGGTCGATGTTTGCAGTGCCGTTGCGTGATTAGCGGAATCGTACGCTGTTTTCCATTACCTTGCACCGAAGAAGAAATACAACCCTTGTACTACCACAGCACCCTCTTCTTTTAGGAACAATGGCTATGTTGCGACTATCGTGGGCATCATGTTCACTTCAATCGCGGCGGATGTAGTTAGTCTAAGGGAACCAATGAGATGCCGGGCTGATTGTTTTTTTAGGGTTAAGGAGGTAACTGTTAGATCACGAAGTAATTGTTAATAACCCCTTAAAATCATCTCAACATGGTCATTCTTCAGTTGAAATAATACACTTTTAAAAAACCTTGAAATATTTCGAGAAGTTCAAGTTATAATTTTTTCAGAACAATCTATATAACTTCTGTAGACATATTAAGTCGAAGCCTTTCTTTTGAAAAGGTAATTGGACAATCCAAAGAGATAAAAAATTTACAGACCAATATTTAAAATTATATACAGCTCTAAAAGCACAGTATTTCATTAGAAAATTGGATTTTTTTATTTAGTGGTAGTGTGTGTTAAATGACGGTTTTTGATGTTTGACTTTAATAACATTTTATTTATTTATTACATATATATTTTGTACGTGTTTGCTTGTAGTTTTAGTCGTAAAATAAATGATTAATTATCGTATAAAATTAAAAGTTTAAAGGTGTTTTACTCCTTACAAATTAAATAATAGCACTGCCAAAAACGAGGACGAAACAACGTTGGTCTAGAAATTTAAATAAACCATTGGTCTAGAAATGTAAATCCACTGTTGGTCAAGAAATTTAAATCCACCGTTGGTCTACAAGTGTAAATCAACGCTTGTACTAGAAGTGTAAGTCAACGCTTGGGCTAGAAATTTATATCAACCGTTGACCTGGAAAATTATTTCAACCGTTGGGCTGGAAATTGAGAACAATCGCTGGTCTGGAGATTTAAAGCAACCGTTGATATAGAAATCGAGAACCATCGTTAGTCTGGAGATTTAAAGCCACCGTTGATCTGGAAATTGAGAACCATCGTTAGTCTGGAGATTGAAAGCCACCGTTGATCTGAAAATCGAGAACCATCGTTAGTCTGGAGATTTAAAGCCACCGTTGATCTGGAAATTGAGAACCATCGTTAGTCTGGAGATTTAAAGCCACCGTTGATCTGGAAATCGAGAACCATCGTTAGTTTGGAGATTTAAAGCCACCGTTGATCTGGAAATTGAGAACCATCGTTAGTCTGGAGATTTAAAGCAACCGTTCTCCAAAACGTTTGAAATTATAGTGACACGAGTTTCGCAAAACGAAACAAGTAGTGGAGTTGTGGAAAATATGGGATACATTACGTAAAATTTAATTTAGAATTTATAGTTAACTTCATCTCTCTTATAGCTAATTATTCATTTTCGCCACTTGCAGTGCCCGGGTGTATCGTAAGTTGACTACAGCTTACGTGTTAATTTCAAATATATCAAAATGTTCGGCGCTGGTGGATACTTTTGGACAATTAACATATCATGGAAGATTATGTATGGTTGACTTTAAAATCATTAGAGATTTCTAGGCATTTTCAGATCATTGGACATTTTGGATCATTTATGAATTTCACGGGAGGTTTTTAGGCATTTTTTAATATCGTGGTAGATTTTCTTATAGATTTTACATATGTATAAATATTTTACAATAGGAAATCCTTAAAATTCTTGCAAACAAACTAATCTGATGGAAATTAGGAGGATATATCACCGTTTAAATGGTGAATGAATCCAGGGTTAAAAAAACCATCAGTGTGGTTGTCCTTTTAAGCACTAAGAAACGACCAATAGATAGAAACGTTATCTGATTTGTATAATCGTGATTTCTACCACTGATACAACAATGTCAAGGACTGTAAAGTTTCGTTCTGCGTAGTGCGTACGACCAATGGAGCCCCATAGTTCGCAGTCACGACAGAATCGCATAAACTACTTTTACCCGCTCTTGAAAAAGATTGTTCGAAGAACGCAGGACGGCGTATGATTACACAAGCTGTTTTTCGTTTCTTCGTTATTGAACTAAAAGTCATTACTATATTTGAATTACGTAAAAAATCATCAAGAAGAGAGCAAACCTGACTGCAAATGTTATATCAAAAAGGCTGCATTCAAATTCGAAAATTATGTTAATTTCGTGATCGCGCTGTCGTCTAGATCGGATCTGCGAATGACTTCTCGAAAGTGTATTCCGATGAACTCGCGTCGATGGAAATGTTTTTACAGTTTGCTTTTGCTTTTCGTATTCAGCTACCATCCAACGCAAGGTAAGTTTTAAATTATTTTAGAATTTCCTTTTATGACGAAGTTTTGGCTTCTCCTTTATATGGCATTGGTACAATGACCTTTGTCTTCTTTAATTATAATTCCACTACGACCATTTAATTTTTGTATTTAAAGTCGTTAAAGTAAGTTTCTTCTAATAAAGTTCTGATAATTTTTGAATAATTGATTATAGAGTATTAATATCGTATTCTATTTAATTAAGTCTTAAACCAAGTATTAGAAAAATTTACAATGTTTAGCTTAAAAGTATTAAGCCAAACTCTTAGCTGTCGAGCTGGTAGAGGCTAGAGCTGGTAACACTTTTCGGTCATCTGCGGGTCACTGATATTTTACTATTATCTGCACAAAACTAGACCTGAATCCAGGGCCGGCTCAAGTAATTTTTTTCACCTGGGCAAGGGGGATTTTTGGCGCCCCTGTTATTTTGAAACTAAATTAAACTACCCCCCACCCCGTAAAAAAACATTACCATGTCCTTGTTATAAATTTACGGTTTTCATAACAATAAATAATCCCTTTTATCACTTTCTAAATACTTTGTGTAAACATATTTATAGCACAGTCAAGTTGTATTGGAACCCGGAAAAAAATGGGTACAAGCAACTATCAACGGTTTTGGGTTCTAAATGGTCTCCTTATCATTTAAAAAAATTATACCACTTTATGTGAAGGGGAACATGTCTAAAAATGGCTGCCATTTTGTCTATTTTTAGTTTTTTGACGTTCTTGCGTGAACGATACCACATAGGCCTATAGTTCCTTTGGCAAAGTTGTTCAGACCATAATTGTCTATCGTGTCATATCTCATTTGTTAACATAGCATGAGCGCAACCTGGTGGGCATAGATTGAACATGTGTAACATAACCGAAATCTACAACTTTTTAGTTTTTTTTTGACGTCCTTGCGTGAACGATACTATATTGGCCAATACCTCCTATAGAAAAGTTATCAAGAAACACATTTGCTATCTTTTGATATATTATTTGTTAAAATAGCGTAAGCGCCTCCTGGTGGGAAAGGTCCCTATCAACCATTCACAGCTTTTCAATCGTATTATTTGTACTAACACAACTACAGAAGATTTAAAGGAATGTTTCAAATACGTACTGGCTTCATTCCCTCCCTAAATTTTGTTGATGGGTACTTGAGAAAAACCACCAAGTCTAATCTTTTAAAGGAACTAGATAAACTTGAAACTCCAACTAATTCGGTCATACACAATATTAATAACATCTATGTGATTAATGGAGGGCATTTACTATACAAAGTTGTTTGGCACCGACCTTCAACTTACTCCAATATTGTAGAACAGTACATTCACTACTTAAAATATCACCACGGATCAAATAATTCGAATATTACAGTAGTATTTGACGGCTATGATTTAGAACACAGAAGTACGAAGTCGAAAGAACACCTAAAGAGGGCCAAAAATATTCCAGATATAGTTATTAAACCAGAACTGTTTTGCTCAGTACCTCAAAGTGATTTTCTCTCAAACTTGAACAACAAAAGGGCACTCGTAAAATAACTCACTACGGAATTGGTGAAGGCTAAAATTAATGTCACTCACGCTCCCTCTAACGCAGATACTGTAGTAATAACAACTTCGTTGGGACTGAAACGAAGAAATAACCACGTATTTATTGTTGCTGACGACACGGATATAATGGTTTTGCTAATATATTATTGTAAAAAAAAAAGGATTTTTTATGATAAGACCTGGAAAAAATTCCAAACCTGACAAAATTACAGATATCCACAGTTTGAAGACGAAACTAAAAGATAGAGCTGAAATTCTGCCTTTTATCCATGCCTTTTCGGGTTGCGATACTACGTCTTCATTTTATAAAAAAGGAAAGAATAAAGTCCTTAAACTTTTCGTGTATAATCCAAGTTTAATTCAAAATGCCAAATTCTTCAACATAAGAAACTCAGATCGTCAAGAGCTTATGAAAGCTGGAGAGGAAATTATTTTAAAACTTTACGGTGCAAATGCTAGAACTAAAACTCTTCACGAACATAGATTTCTTACGTACAACAACTTCGCTTCGAAGCATCTTTTGAATTAGCCTCGCTTCCTCCCACGACGCAAGCTGCAAAAAATCATATCGAAAGGGTATACTACCAAACCCAAGAATGGCTAGGGGAAAGTTTGGAACCCGAATTTTGGGGTTGGAAAATAAATAATAACGTTTTGGAACCTATTCGTTCCGAAGTAGCTCCAGCTCCGGAAAGGATTTTACATCTTATATTTTGTGGATGTAAAGTTAGTAACTGTAAAGCTTGTTCTTGTCGAAAATATGGCATAAACTGTTCGGCCATGTGCGGTGAATGCAACGGAATCGCCTGTCTCAACTCTTATAAAGAAAATGATTAACCGAATGAAGACGTGTCCGATTGTGAAGAATTATAAGAAACGAAAATATATTTTATATTTATGTTAAAAAATAGTTACTTAAACTTATATAAAATTTTACAACTGCGCATAATACTAAAATGCATAAATAAAATAATGTTATTATGAATAAAAAGTATTAATCATTTATGCTACTAAATCCCAGACGAAAATGGACCTTACCTCCATATTTGCCCACCAGGAGGCGCTTACGCTATTTTAACAAATAATATATCAAACGATAGCAAATGTGTTTCTGGACAACTTTGCTATAGGAGGTATTGGCTAATATAGTATCGTTCACGCAAGAATGTCAAAAAAAACTAAAAAAAGGGTAGATTACGGTTGTTACACAATGTTCAGTCTATGCCCACCAGGTGGCGCTCATGCTATGGTAACAAATGAGATATGACACGATAGACAATTATTGTCTGCACAACTTTGCCAAAGGAACTATAGGCCTATGTAGTATCGTTCACGCAAGAACGTCAAAAAACTAAAAATAGACAAAATGGCAGCCATTTTTAGACATGTTCCCCTTCGCATAAAGTGGTATAATTTTTTTTAAATGATAAGGAGACCATTTAGAACCCAAAACTGTTGAGAGTTGCTTTTACCCATTTTTATCCGGGTTCCAATACAACTTGACTGTGCTATAAATATGTTTACACAAAGTATTTAGAAAGTGATAAAAGGGATTATTTATTGTTATGAAAACCGTAAATTTATAACAAGGACACGGTAATGTTTTTTTACGGGGGGGGGGGGGTAGTTTAATTTAGTTTCAAAATAACAGGGGCGCCAAAAATCCATCTTGCCCGGGTGAAAAAAATTACTTGAGCCGTCCCCCCTCGTCCAATAAGTCGTATTCCGCCCGGGTCAACGCCTTACTTGAAAAGCTGTCCCAGTGTGTCTCTGATATCCTAGTAGTTGGCGATTTCTACTTTAAATCCATAGACTGGGATCTGTTACAAACCCCTTTAACTCTCGATTCGAAGTTCTTGTGCACTGTGCTCTCGTGCAACTACACGCAGCACGTTCTTAGTGCTACCAGAACTACGTTTTCCTGTGAAAGCATTCTCGACTTAGCGCTCTCGTCTCCCGCAGGGGTAGTTGGCGACGGTATACACAGGCCAGGTCTCGGCGACGTGATACACAGCCCAGGTCTCGGGGACCACGACTTATTTCAATTCACTCTGCCGGCTCTCCCCTCACCACCTAGACTGCCCCCCCCCCGCACCTGATTAGCGATACTGAAGCTATCTCCGCTTGCCTCTCCGGTGGCGGACATGATTGCTTGCTCGCTCTCCACGGCCACACTCCCCCAGGACTGGAAGCGCACCAATATAACGCCGATTCCTAAAGGTTGCTGAGCACGTTGTCACCTCCTCCGTCACAACCCACTTGGAGCTCCATAATGCTATTACTCCAGCCCAGCACGGCTTCCGCTGCGGGTACAGTACCGAAAGCCAGCTCCTCTCCAGCGTGGACGCTTGGTGAACCGGTCTGGAGACCGCCCCCCAAGTGGATGTGGTCTTCCTAGACTTCAGAAAGCCATTTGACACGATGCCTCATAACCCTTTTTTTTTCGAAACTAGATAGCTACGGTTTACGCGACCCCACTCTACGGTGGCTAGCCTCCTACCTGGGGGGGCATGAGTTCCGTGTAGTCCTTCCTGGTGCCGGGTCAGATTGGTATCCCGTCACTTCAGTCTACCACAGAGCCCAGTACTTTGCCCTCTTCTCTTCACAATTTGTGTCAATGACGTAGGCTCTGGTGTATTCTCTCGTTTGTCCATTTACGCCAACGACGTCGCCCTGTCTCGAGCAATTTGCTGCCCTGGCGATCACGTCACCCTGCAGCTGGACCTCGACCAAATCATGCTCTGGAGCTGCCACTGGAAGCTGAAACTAAACTCCAAAAAATGAAAAGTGCTAAGCCTTCACCGCCCAGGGTTTAAACCCACCTCCTTCGGGTACCAAGTTGAAGGCACGGCCATCGATCACGTTCAAGAGTTCAAGTATCTCAGTGTTACTTTAACTGCCACGCTCTCCTGGGATGTCCACGTTTTTATGACGGTCTATAGGGCCCACCGAGCTCTCGGCTTCCTTAGCCGAACCCTCCACGGCTATTCCTTTCCCACGAAAGCGTCAGCCGTGTGGTCCCCTCACACCACGGCGAAAACCCACAAACTCGAAATGGTTCAACGAAAGGCCGTCCGTTTTGCCACATCGGTCGGGTACTCGTGGGACATCAGTATCTCACAAGTACTTAAGAATCTTAACTGGCGCACTCTCGCGTCGCGTCGCCGCATCAAACGTCTTGTGGCGATAAACTCCATCATCCATAAAGCGAATGTGGCGATAAACTCCATCATCCATAAAGCGAATGTGGCCATAAACTCCATCATCCATTAAGCGAATGTGGCGATAAACTCCATCATCCATAAAGCGAATGTGGCGCTTTCACCAATCGCGCATACAATATCATCGTGGATGCGAGCCCCCCGTGGTTTGAAAACCGGCCAATCCTATGTTATTCCCTATCTTTGGAACTAGCCATCGAAAATGGTTTAAATGCATTTTAGTAGATTGAATGCCGGTTCATAAGAGCCTAAAAAACAAAAAGAATTCTTGAAGATGGCCTGCTAGTTTATTTATCATAAAGCTGGATAAACGACAACGAAATAGCAAGCAAGTACATTAAAGTACTGTATTCCTTTCGGCTTCCTTCTATTGTTGTAGTATCGCCCAATCACTTTTTCTTCTTCATATTATATACTCTGGTTTATAACGAAAATACCAGGAAAATGCCTTATCCGTCAAAGTAAATAGTAGAGAAAAAACGTTCGTCGATGATGTTGGACATTTTCGTTGGGAAAGCGATTTGTATTTCTAATTAGCTAAGGATTTTTCAAATTATGCTATGCTTACATTAAATTTTTAATAAACAAATCCAATTCTTGGTAAACCAAAAGGCGCGCAACTAAATTTCGGCGCCCCTCTCAAACTGGCGCCCCGGGCAGTTTCCCGGGTTGCCCGGCCCTTCAGCCACCCCTGCCTGAATCTCATTACACAATCCAGTGTGTTCCAAACTGGGGTTCCAGAAGTACCACTGGATTCATTTGAAAAGATATTTTAAGTGGTAAAAGCCTGTTAACAGAATCTTCATGTTTAGTCTAACCACGTAGCGTAAACATTAACCTAAATAGACGATTTACGTTGCAGCGGATTTTGGAAGCTCATGTATAGAATTGGGGAAGCAGACGATAATTAACAGGGTAACGGGATTAAAAAAAAACGTTTGGGCACCACTAAATTAATAAACTAAAAAACCAAGGAAACATTAGAAGCACTGGAGCTATCTATAATAAATTTGTTTTTGTGGTGTATAAGTCAAATAAATTAAATTAAACCTTTCTAATGTATATTTTTACTTTAATAACTTTATTTGAGAAATAGAAATAAAATATATAGTTAAATAGATTGATAGAATCTGTTCTTTTTAAAATTTGGTTGAATGGGTCATATCTGCCATCTGTGGGCCACTAATAGTATTACTTTTAAGAACAGTACAAATTATTTTATTATACATAATTTAACATATTTAAAAAAGTGTATTAATATTTAATATTGTTCTATAATTAAAATTTAATGAAATAATACATAAACATATTAAATATTTTATACATTTAGAATGCAATGAATATATAAATTTTGATTTTTATTGTAAATGTTATTTATATTAACCATTTCATCGTGAACAATTTTTAATTTATTATAAATGTAACTATTATTAATATCTTCTAAACTTGAATAAACTATATTCCAAATCAATGTCACCTAAATTACAAATGTGGTCCTCATTTATGAATAATACACATCCGCAGTGATTAGATGGCGCTATTTGTCGGTCGTGGCGCAATTTTTAAACAAAAGTACGCTCATGAATTCAAAAGGTCTAAGATTTTACGAACTAATGTACTAAGTAAAAATCAGTGCGTTAGTTTACATAGAAAAATGATGCTCTTTCTTTTAAATATTTACTATCCCCACGATTAATAGTACTAAACCCACATAACAATACCAAGCAGTAACTCCCAACACAATTGCTATTCCCACCATTAAAACCAACACAATTACTTTATTATAAAAACCACAACAACTAACCCATTATTACCACCCCACGATTGCTACTACCAAACTAACTACTCCAACAATTACCCGAGGGGTAAGACACTCTGCGAACTCGGTGTACACTGTCGTACCTTTGACAGTACTAAATGGAACTCACGAACTCTTGAAAATATGAACCTTTAACAGTGCTAAATGCACGAACTCGGTGTACAGATTATCTGAGACTGTCTTACCCCTCGCAATTACCATCTCCTTTATTGCTATCCCTTATAGTACTACCCCTAATTATTTTCCCAATAAGTACTAGCCCCACAATAACTAGCCGTAAAATGTCCAAACATTTTATCCTTTTTTAAATGTAGGTGAAACATCAACGGAGTTCGTATCCAAATGCAGTTTGCAAGAAGGACATCCATCAAACAGGACCAAACGGCAGATAAGTTTGTCGAAGGACCCTCACGTCAACGCATGGCGGAAAATATATTTCTTTTCGGTTCGACTGTCCAAGGCTATGGGCAACAACGGTCTGGTGTGGAACATGAACGAGATGGCCAGACAGGGCATGGGCCAAGTTAAGAGAGCGTACACTTACGGCTATTACCGATCCAGAGGAAGGGGGTGCGGGTGCGGTTGCGGAGGAGGAGGTGGTGGCGGTGGTGGTTACGGGGGCTACCCGATGACTTACGCCATGCAACCCATTTACTACTACATGCCAACTGCCGCAACCGGACAGCAACAAGTTATACCAGTAGACGGTATAAACGGTTTCACGGGTGACTTCGGAAATGCTCTAAGTAACCAGGATTTGTTAAACTCGTTGATTGAGATTATCAATGAGGCCTTAGGTCAGACCTACACCTATTATTACCAAAACGACGGTGGAGACAACGGAGGTGCAGACAGTGGAGGTGGAGACAATGGAGGTTTAGATAATGGAGGTGGAGACTACCCTGATAACGGCGATCAACCGGCTGACGCTGGTGGAGAACCGGAACCTTCGTAATAATTTATGATTTTGCAATAGTAATGAAAAGGGGCTTTCAGATAATTTGTTCAGAAAGTATCACAAAATTTGGACTAAATTGAAATGGACACTGTCGAAAATGTATATCCTCGTTTAGAGTTTGTATGGTTTGCATTATTTTCTGCTATAAGTCTGAAGATTGGTTTTCACTTAGGTTAAAAACGCTCTGATACCAAAATGTATTAAATGTATCAGGTTTTCCAAAAAAATATGTAGTATTTAGATTTAGGGAGAATGACAATTTTGACACGATTTTTTGATTAGCTTCTATTCTGCCTCATTTTCAAATAGTAAACTCGATCCCCTAAATAAAATAAAAACTAGCCCAGTATTTCATTGGTTCCCTGAAACTGACGTCATCCGACGCACGCTGATGACGTATTTCCTTCCCTCAACTCCTCCAAGGGAATTCAGGTAAAAAGGTACAATAATTTTTAATAGCAGTAAAAATGTGCAAAGATAAAAATGTAAAAACAAAAGTAAAAATGTACATTCATCCTACGAGGAACTTTTTGACGTAATTCTGGACAAGTGTGATGCTAATCCATTTTCGATAACGGTCGATTTCGAAAAGGCTGTTCATCAGGCAATTAACAACGTGTTTGGAGAAGGAAAGATCCGGGGCTGTTTTTAACGTTTAGCGCAATGTACTTGGCGGAAGATTCAATCTCTTGACTTAAGCACCAAAATCATCACTTGCGGTCAATTGGACGCACTAGCGCTTCTACCTGAAGATGACGAAGTAATGCAGTAGCTTAAGAGCATCGTAGAACCTGGTGCTGAGAGTCTTGTGGAATACTTTGACAATACTTAGGTTTCTGAACAGCTACGAAAAAGCAACACGTCTAAATATCTAAATAATAATTTTAATTTTTATAACATATATTTGAATGAAACGATTTTATTTTTTATTTGTACCTTTTAACCTCTACGGTGTACATTATTACCGTGTACATTTTTACCTGGTAAATAATGTACATGTACATTTTTACAGTCCAAACTAACCATTCTAAAATCGGCCATTTGTGTCTTTAAAGGTAAAAGGTAATACTTCTTTTGTGTGGATTAATTCTACTTCAAGTAAACCGCTGTAAATTAGTATTTATCCTCCAGCGCTTAAGATAAATTAACTGTGTCACTTTAAATTATTAGATTTAAAATAATTAAGACACACCATCCTGAGATCAAAAATAGCCTCTATTCATGACGTATTATCTCTTTACCTTTGATTTTATCTGCCGGTACTAGAAAACGCTTTAGCACAGTGACCTTCCAATTTAAGAACCTCACAAATTACCTATTGTTTATTCAACCACGAGAGGCAAAGTCAATATATAGTTTAAAAAAAGGGCTTGTTTAAGCATTCTGAAAAATAAGTATGTATTGTAGTAATTGATAAAAATGTATTCAGAATACAAACCAAAATTACAAACATAAATGTTTTGGGCTTAATGTGTTTATAATTTATTCAAATAATAAGGTTTCATAGAAAAGATAAAATTTACAATAAATTTAAAATTATTCTCACCACTCTGAATGCAAACTACTTCGGCAAATTGACAATTTCTATTTCAATTATTCTATTTATTTGGATTTAAAGCTATAATGCTTAACATGTACGTAAATTGTTAAATATTTTTAAGGCTCGTGTGATCAAATTTGATATTTTAAAAATCACCATTACCAGGTTGAGATCCATAATTTCAAGGTCAGCATTTACATTCCAAAAAATGGAATATTGGGCACCCATTATTTAGTAATTTCTGCATGAAGTTATTATCCTCAATTTTATGAAATCTCTCAAAGGCTTAAATAACTTTTAAAATTTCTGTCCTATGTAAGTTCTAACCACGGCAAAAATAAATGAACTAAAAATATTACAAAAGCAGGCTATATGTAAATTAAATAATTGTAAATTTTCTGTATAAAGTTTGTTATTAAATTATTCCTTACAGTTTAAGTTACGCTTTGTATAATATTTTCATTATTCAAAAACATGCTACCACTAAACTAGGTAAAACAAATTGTAACTAGTGAAATTTGCTAAAAATTACATATTAAAAAATTTCGCCTTTTTTCAAGATTGGACGGATTTCAAATGTCAACTAGTAGGTGTAACCGTAAAGTAACCATTCAGAAAGAAAAAGCGACCTGCAGTTTCCGTACCAGGAATCTATTGATTACTTAAGAACAAAGACTTTTTAAAGAACAGGGGATGCTGAGGGGGTCGCACTTTTTTCTCAGAACAGAATTGTTTTTAAGAATAGTGTTAAATAAATCAATTTTATACGAAAGAGTGGGTGAACTAGAATTTTGAATTTGAATTTCAAAATAAAATTGGTAAGCCTTAAGTTTTTCGATTGTATATTCGACGCGTATAGTTCGAATCTGCGCGCTGCGGCCGGATTTTAAACATTAGAAATCCTAAGAGATACTTAGGGTTGATCACTCCTAGTAATCGGTGTAAAAACCTCCTAACATATGTTATTATTAATTTGTGAATTACGTCTGCTATTTACGTAAAGATATTTTTACCATCTATAACCATTATTTTGCTTTTCAGGAAAGTCTTTTGTACGATAAGATATGAATTACCCCATACTATTGTAATGTGCACCTGTTGCCCATGAGTGGAGACTGGAGAGCTCTACTATATTAGAACACCCCCAAATTATTTTACATAATTCAAATCAAATATTTAATCTTCTAATCTACTTATTCGCGAATTTTATCATCCAAATAAAATATTTAGCTTTGCCTGTTCAAAAATTAAATCATGATTTGACTGAAGCTTAGGACCCGTATATTTGCCAAACGTTAGGGATCCGAGACGAGGTTAGGGCAAGGAGAAAGGGGCCATAATGAAGCTTTATCCTAAGGGCCAAGGTTGTGGTAATCCGCCACTGCCGTCGAGTCTTGGAAACCAATTGCACCAGTTGTTTGAATAATGTAAAAGTTTTTAAATTTTTCGTAGCCTGACAACTATTATTATTTGTTACACATGATTAGATATCTAAAGTTTTTGAAATATGAGATATATAATAAATAGCAGTTGATTTATTACAATTTAAGGTATTGTTAGCTCATTCCACTATAAAAATCGGCGGTATTGTGTTTATAAAACGTTTGTTCTGAGTATGTAACGAGGTTAATACAATTTAGGTTCCATTTTAAGACAATAATTTGGAAATTGCTATCCTCTCTCAAGTGGTTCTGCTTAATTGATCAGTATAATTGCCTTTACTTTATCACATGAAACATAATCACTCATAAATATGCCAAAAGGGCATTTTCTTTAACGAAACATTGTTCTCGGGATATGACGATTATAGAAACGAAACGGAAATTTATTTAGTTTATTTTGAAAACGCTGGCACGGAAATTTATGGATTAGCTTGTGCCACGAGATTTCCAATTTACGGTCTACTTATTTTGAAGTTTTGAATAGTTGTATACTTAAGGTCTTATTCGGGCCTATGCTATTCTTGCCATTTTGACTTTATCTTGAAGTTAGTTTTGCGGTAAATCAATTCAATTTCGATTTTTTGATTACCCAACAAGACCTCTTTCTTTAGATACAGTGGCTTAGCCAGGATTTCGGTTCGGGGGTAAACTTTACCGTTGTGCCCCTTTTACACGACACTGTTGTAAATTCGATCATATTAATTAATTGCTGAAAGTAATTATGAAATTGTTAGTTGACGAAATAAAAATAATATTTATAATAAAATGATTTTATTGTACTGATAAAGAGTGACATGCAATATTGTCTATACAAAATATTCGAAGCGAAAGTTTTTATCATACATACCATAAAAAATTACTGAGTCATAATAACTTCAAAACAACAAAATTCGTTCCATATTTTAAGAAAAATGTATTTTTACTTCCCGTAAAAAATTTAAAAATTGTATTAACATTTAAATTTAATTATAACTATTACTAAAGTTGTTTTCTTTATAACAACTTGAACAATTACTTTTAATTATTTACCGTACAACTTTATTCTTAATAAAACCTCATTCGTTAGCTTAGGATAAAACCAAAGACTATATAACTGCTGAAATAGACGTTAGCCGTTGTTTTTTGCGTCGCTATGTTTAGTCATTCGTCAGAGTTATAGAGACCCAACATTTAGTTAACGCTTTCAATGTGTAGCTACTCTGCTTTCATATACCATACAAATGTTGTAAGACTTTTCAGAAGGCACTAGCTTACAGGTACGAGATCTAAATTATCTAATTTATTGGTCTATCTAAGAGTTACCTTTTTCATAGTCTTTGGTTGAGTTTAACTTGGTTTTTATGAAATTCTTTAAATTGATATTCAAACCAATATTTTATTCGAAATTTCATCAAATTCTTCTCTTGAATTACTAAACTTCTAAAAGTTTATTAATGATATTGAACTAAATTTAATCGCATTAAAGATAATAAAACACTTTCTAAACAACACTCATTCTGAATAACAACAAATACTATTTTATTGCATTGTAATTAAATTCCTATTTTAAAAATAAAATCAGGAATGTACACAATCTAATTTACAAAAGTCGATTTTTAAGTACTCATTTTTTCGAAGATACATTTTAGTTTTTATAACTTCGATGTCTCTACACAATGAAAAAAAAATGCCCGTAACAGATTTGGAACTTTTGTGACTTTATGCTGTATGTATTTAATAAACGTTATTGATTCGCTGAAATTTCAAATGATCATTGCCAATAAACACTTTAAAACCCTGCGTGTGGGTTTAAAGATAATCTGAGGTATATTTTGTTGGATTTAGTAAACCCGTTTGCAAAATAATGGGGGAAGATGTCGAGGGGCCAACCACTTCCCAAATATCCATCGACCGATTAAGGGCATTTTAAACCAACTACAGCCTTTGGTAATGCCAATTCAGTTACTTAATCCCTTGAGTACAGTTAAAGCAACAGGCTTGTACTACGGGAAGTGATCAGCCTCTCAATAGATCTATATATACTGTTCCGCATTGCGCTCAATATTTAAATAACGAAACCGAAAGATACTGTACCGTGAAGTAAACCAACTGTGTTGAATGCATTCGGAAATTCTAGTGCAATTTTAACTCGTGGAAGGGACCAGGCAGTTTTATAAATTCAATACTCAAAGTTATGGCAAGTTTGGGAACCCCACTAACTAATCATACTACAATACAATGGAAATAAAAAATATTTATTTCGTTCGTCTATTTTGGGATGTTAATTTATTGATTGCGTCTAATAAACTGCCGATAAACCCAACAGTGGAACAAGCTATCTGCAATTAAAATGTCTACAGCCTGAAATTGGTTAAGGTGTCGTTCCTAACCACTTGAATCAGGCGGAAAGGGAAATACATGGTTTAACATAGTGATGCGATTTACAAATATTGGAAAATATGAACTACAATGAAATAAACTTAACATCGTGGCCTAAAACCAAATAAGCAGACATTTCATGTTGCTAGTTTCTGGAATTTTCCAATGATTCTGTGATTCATTATTGTTACGCGATCTTCAGAGAAAATTCAGTATATAGCGAACTGTTTAATTTCTTTCTTATAAATTCTAAGGGCTTTCGGTTAAAAAAACTAAACTTCGTTAACGAAAGTGTAAGTCTTGTTTTAACTGAAGTTGTTGCAATCCGAAGGAACTAGAAACCAAATTACAACTCTTTCTTTAGAGGTTTATCATTCGATTTTATATTAACCAAGAACCCCTAAACTGAAAAAAATAATTCATTAACATTAATTTTTCAAAACAAAACCTGTTTTAAAAACTTCTCTTTGAAAAAAAAAACATTTACCAGAATGATTCGCTCATACATTATCTGTTACAATAAAAGATTCTTGCAATGACATATGAATTAAATTAAATTAAATTGAGTGTGTTAATTTTCAGAATTGATAGGGAAGCGAAGTGAGCTATTGGGTGTTTACGGATTCATTTTAAAATTTTTGGCACTGCATTTTCATTTGGGATTATAACAAATATTTTAATATATATTTTAGGGAAATAACGTAACAATGCTAGCTATGAATTTATGGCAGTTTTTTGTTTATGGCTCAATCTATTTTAAAAAGGTTTTTCGCGTAATTGACTTTTAAATCAGCGCATTTTTAATATAAATTTATTTCATTCATTGCTTCAATCGCGTTGTTTAAGTACACAACGCCAAATTGAATGTAAAAATAGCCGTTACATATAAAAGCTATAAATGCTTAAAAAGTAAAACAAAGCTAAAAATTTCATAAATTGAATGTATATTATATGGCTACAAAATTTGCCTACAGTATCAAGACTACTTATCGAACGTGATAAGTCAAAACCAAACATTGTAACGTCTGTTAAAAACGTCACTAAAAATAATTATGCAGCCATGTTCGAAGCTTGACTTAATGAAACTCAATCGTTTTTCATATCAGAGACATTTGACGGTCATCTTGTGTATCACGCATTGCGAAAATGGGAATAACATTCCCTTTAATTCCAATCATTTTTTCGCAACAAAATTCAACTGGAACTTTTTCTAAAATGTCTCTGCCATAAACCTATTTACAAAATTAGTCTGATTGGGAGTTATCATTGACTACGAGGAATGATTAAGCAAGAATATGATCCTAGATAAGGTGTTGCGGATCAATATGGACTGCCGTTCTCCACCTTATTAATTCGCCAGAGCCCAGACAGTTTCTTTTCCGTGAGCAGACGAGAAAGAAACATTATTTGCACGCGAAGAGTATCTTTTATCAACTCACGACGTTGCAACTTATAGGAAAGGGCAGCTATTCTATTTAACTATTCCTAGTAATCAGTGTGACTTCCTCATCTTACGTGCTAGTTCTCCGCGCTACAAAATCAACGTAAAAATATCTTTTCTTGAAAATAAATGGCAAAATTATAGATTCAAAAATTCATCGTTAACGAAATTCGGTCGAATTCATTTATACAACAATTTGCGGATAAAAATAAAAATAAATTTGAAAAATTCATTTCTGTAGCAAAAAGGAAACAAAGTTAACATTCGCTTTCATTCACACGTTTTAAAAACATTCTATTTCGGTTCTTAAAATATATCCTCAATTTCATTGACACACCACAAGTACAAATGTTTCGCTCTTAAGTCCATTCAAATTCATTCGATTAAAAATTAATTTCTACAATTCAGATTTTCATTTATTGCTTAGCACCTTCGACAGTATTATAAAATTAACAGAAAATCTGCTCACCAAGTTTCGAAATTATATAATATAAATTTAAAGTCACCGATACTGAGCAAGTAATTTAGAATAAACACAATTCACTGATACTGAGCAAGTAATTTAGAATAAGCACAATTCACTAATACTAAGCAAGGAATTTAGAATTCACACAATTCACTTACACTGAGCAAGGAATTTAGAATTAACACAATTTAATGACACTGAGCAAGGAATTAAGAATTAACGCAATTCACTGATACTCAGCAAATAATTTAGAATTAACACTATTCACAGTTACGGAACAAGGAATTTAGAATTAACACAAGTCACTGACACACAACTAAGAATTTAGAATTAGTGTAAGTCGCTGATTGTAACAAAGGGATTTGGAATTCATATCACTCACTGACATTGAGCACTGAGTTTTGATATTTTAGTTATTTCATTAACATATTTACTTCACTTCAAACGTGTCAACAATCTGCCTTAAAGTTAGCTTGGTTTTGTTTTTATAAATAACCAGAGATTAAGAGCAAACTAATTAATTTATATTGAATTGAAATTACTTATTTCAAGAAATTGAAAGATTTTACCAAACTTCAACAAACGATTTGGAAATGCAAATCTTTTAAACTGTGTAAAATACTACAATATTTTGAATAGATATGCGAATTTGGTATAATTTGGCTCAGATCGAGTGACTTTTTTTCAGTTTCTTTGCACGCTGTGTTCGCCTTTAGTCGGAAGAATAAACACTTTAAAAAAATAATTTTATCTAGTGTCTTTCGTGTCATACGGGCAAATTTTGAAATTCATCATGTCCGTTTTATATTACAGGCGCTTTTGAGGTTTTTAAGTCCAACATAACGCATCTTCTAATTTTTCATTTATACAATTTTCTTCCAGTTTTTTTAAATAAAATTATTCGACGGGGCAATTTCGACGAACTTGTAGAGACGACTTAACGGTTTTTTTTTCCAAAAAAGCGTTTCACAATGTTTTCGTGTAAAAAAGATATATACCTGTATTTTGAAAAGATCCTAACACATTTAAAATAAAAAAGTCGTGGAACTTGTAAAAAGGAAAATTCGAACCCAAATTTACAAATCTAATAAAAAAAAACTGCAATATGACTAGTTATATCAAGTGAAATACACGTGGGAAAACCAATTAAAAAATCCGATATATATTTCACTACGGAACCTCTTGGCTTTTTTCCTTATTATAGACGCACACTTGGACTTGGTTCAGAACCCGGTGCTTCTTTTTCCTTTGACCTTCTGTTTTTTTTATGTGTGTATTAAATTATCACATTCAATCTATACGGTATTGGTACACGTAATGCGTAACGCGTTCCAAAATGTTTTTTAGTTTTACTTTTTTCTCATTTATCGACGACAATTTAACGTAAGCTTTCTCGTGGATTTGATTCAGAGTCAGAATAAGACGCTGACGTGGCGCTACTCGATTCGTCGCCTATTTGCCACGTCACCTGGGTGCTGGATCAGAATTGTACTTCTTGGACGTCCGTGGGCGTTTCCGCTAGCGAGGTCCTAGAGTCAGTGCTGTTTTGGGATTCCAATTTGTTTTTCGAGTTGACGTCCGAAGTTCCGACGCCACCATCAGGCTGACTCGCTGTTCTTCGGTCCTGGAGCATTTGTTCTATTTGCTCCAAACATTCCGTTAGACAGTCCTGTAAAGAAAAATTAAATACCATTTTTAACAAAATGTGTCTAATTTTAAGAAATGTAATACTCGGAAATTTATCATCTTTTCCAGTTTCATGGAAAGTATTATTAATATTTTTGTTATTTACGTCTGTGAGGTTTGGGACATTACAGCGCACTCGCCCATCTGATTAACCAGGGATGAGTTGTGTGTAAAGGTCACGCGTACGGGGGAATACAGTTGGATAGGGATGGGCACCCGTGGCGGAAGTGGTGCAACCACCCGTTGAGGGATTGGTAGTTCGGCCCTCCACATTCCCTGCCTCCGAGATCCTACGCCACTAGTCCCGGCTATTGTTGTTAAACTGGGTATTGGATTTAGTGTAGTACCTGGTTGGTACGATCGAGGTCGCATTGGGAAGCTCATTCCACTAACAGGAGACGACCCGAGGTGTTACACACCGATTTTTTTCAAACTCGGGGGATTGGTAGACCTTTATGTAACTTGAAAAATCCTAAAGGGAATTTATTCAATGGGCAACGGTTTTGCCATGGCAACGAAAAATGTTTTTGACAACATAAAATGGAAATTTTCCCATTAAAAATAACATGGGATTTAGACCGATCACATTTTGATCAATTTGAACCAAATGGGTGAAAATGAACCGATATGGCTTAAATAGGAAAAATTTCCATTTTATGTTGTCAAAAACATTTTTCGTTGAAAAGGCAAAACCGTTGCCCATTGAATAAATTCCCTTTAGGATTTTTCAAGTTACATGAAGGTCTACCAATCCCCCGAGTTGGAACAAAATCGGTGTTTAACACCTCGGGTCGTCTCCTTGTAAGTGTATTCGATTTGATTGGTTACAAAACGGGGACTAAATTACTAGCGTATATTGGCGTCGCTGTTCAAGGCCTAGCCACTCGAATTTAAAACTTTCACCATCTTATGACTCAGTTTTAGCGTCAAATTTTGATGGTAAAGTACAATACAAATCTTTTAATTCAACAAAAATAATTTATAGAATGAAAAGATAAACACCTAAATTATGTTTATCAACAGAGATTGTAGTATATATCTTGTCAGGTGATAAAATTTAAATAATACGCCGTGATTTGCATTAACAACTGGGTTAATCGAACAAATTAAACTACTTGGATTAGTTATTTAGAAAACATTTTATTTAATTCAATTAAATTTAATTCTCATTGGCAAATTTTGATTCGGGAGAACCATCAAACATTTAACTTTCATTTCTCTTAACGTTACGGAAACACGTATTGAAATTTACAGGAAAACAACATCCACCCAAGAATTTGCACCGATACGATAATCTTTTTCGGGTCTGCTATCTATCTTGAAAACTTCCAAACATTTCGTTGAAAACTATGTCAGTTATCAGTACTTTAGCCAGTTTTGTCTTGTTTTGAAAGTTAGAACAGAGAAGCGGGCATACACAACCGCGGAACTGCCGATACTTTCTGCTTTCTCCGAATTCACGTGATTTGGCGAGGATGTGAGAACGCCCTGTGACTCGATTGGAATTTGAGATGAAAGTGGCAGACACGGTCACTTCATTATTGGTTCTGACATTACAAAGCGCGCCGCAGATTGATTGAAAAATAGGATTTCAGGGAGCGAACGTTAAGAAACATCAGCCACATCACTAAGCTTTTGGGTGTCCTAACAACCATATTCAATGATCGTAAAAGAAATCTTGATTCAATAATTTTGTTCAATGTACTTCCATTTAAAACAAATTTAAGCATTCTAATAGTTATCATTCCAATTAATCATAATGAAATTATTTTTATAATGAATTATCAATTTTTATGAATTCATCATTTTAATAAAACAAACAATTTAAAAAAAATTAAATAAATTAATCTCGATTTAATCTTTTGGGACTTTAGACAATGGCCTGGCAGTCATAGAAACTTTGTTTAAATATATTAAATATATATGCTTTGAGATACGCGATATTCGACTAAACCGAAACTACTATGATATAAAATTCCATTGGCTCGCGGTCTTCTCAGACTCACTCAGCCCTTCTTTCTTCTTTGAATGAAAAAAAATCCATTAAACGAAACTAATACGGTTTGAAATACGATCTTACATTAAAATAGTACTTACAATTCAATAATTTGATATCATTTCATGCAAAAGAACTCAAATTATGACAAATAATACTCGAACATTAGCAACATGATTCAAATTCGGAAACAGAAAATTTGAACATTTGAATCACGATTTGAATGCAGAAAAATAAAATTAGAACATTTAAATCACGATTCGAATTCAGAAAAAGAATATTAGAACATTTGAATCACGATTCAAATTCGGAAAAAAAATAGAACATTTGAACAACGATTTGCATTATGATCAAGGAAATTCGAACATTTGGAAACGATTCGAATTAGTAGAACGGAAATTCGAACATTTGGAACACAATTCGAATTAGTATAAAGGAAATTAGAACATTTTGGAACACGAATAAAATTAGTATAAACGAAATTCTAACATTTGGAACATGATTCGATTTAGTAGAAATGAAATTCGAACATTTGGAACACGATTCAAATTAGTATAAAGGATATCTTAGATTTGCAACTCAATTCGAACAAAAACGATTGTAAATCGAAAAATGCTACAACCCCGATATAAAAAAGAAGAATATTTGATATTTCGAGAATGTACCGCTGGATGGCGCCTCTTTTCTACTAACCACCAAAAGTCTGAAAAGTAGATATGGGAAGTGAGCCTAAGCACTTGTCCCCTATATTTGCTCTCTCTTTTCGCTTGGGGCTTCAGAACGGGCGGGCAGGGAGAGAAGCGCGCAGTTGTTGCGAGAACCTGCCCTCTAACGGAGGTCTCGAGGGTGTACTGTTTTAGCCACACACCCTTCCTCCGTCTTTGTACAGTAAAAACGGGAAAAGGAGCTTGAGAATTTGCCCTTGAGCTTCGAGAAACAGGATGGAAAAAAACACGACCTCACGCGGAGACTCGCGGAGATTTTTATTTTGCCCACAAGAAAGAGAGAAGTGCCATCAGCCCAGCCATCCCGCGCGCACATACGCGCTACAAAATCTTCTCGTCTATTCTATAGCACATAGAACATGGCGTACAAAGCTTTTATGTTACAGTCATCCTTCAAAGTTTTAATGGGTTCGACTAACAAAAAAACCCTAACTAAACCAGGATTTAAACTTGGCCTTTATTAAAGCTTTAAAATAATATTTTTTTTTACTTAAAACCTTTTCAATGTTACTCTGTTTTGTCAAATTTGCATGTTTTGAAGCGCTTATACGTACGCGGAGTTTATAATTCGAGGCGAGAAATTGTTTAAAGAAGGAATAAGCCTTGGTTGGAGAGACTCAAAGGACGACTTTTCAACAACCAAATAAGCCTAATAAAATTTTCCGCGTTGGTAAAATTTGGTTAATCTATGTCATCTTCAGTTATGTCGAGAAGTGATTCTAAGTCAAAACCTTAGTACATATGATTAACTATTTCACCATCAATTCTTATTACTACGATTACGATGATTACTTACATTTATCCCAATTTCTTAAATATTTAAAATTATTTAACTGTTTCCATATAAAAATGAAACCTTATGAGTATTTTTGATTATGTTTGGATTCCCTGTGATTTTGATTTCTCTTGAATGCCGGTTTATGATTTCCCATTTATTATGCAAATGATTACTGTTGATATCCAATTTCCACAGGTGTAATACTTCGATAGCCATTTGATTACTATTGAACAGTTTACGATTATAAATGGTTACTGGTTAATACTACTGATCTATTTCCTCCCGAACTTTTCATCTAAAACAAAAATAATTTCGTAATTCTGAGGCTCGAGTATTTACTTCTTTTCAAACTGAGTAACTAACAATTGTAAGTCTCACAACCAGTCTTTAATTAAAGAAAGTAAAGTTTTCGTCACTTTCTTAAAAAGGAAACTCAAAAGCAACACGTGCATTTACACCTGAAATATCAGTAGATCTTTGAATGGTTAGGTGATTTCAGCATTCAGCTTTTTTGTGGTACCTACCTTACTATTTAAACTTGCGAGATCGGTGTATTTGGAGAAACCTTCTTTATTGATCAACGTTAAAGCATTCAAATAATCTATGCCGCTGGTGATCATACAAAAGCAACACCTGCGAGTTACTTCTTCACTGCACTACCGAACCCCTTCGAAAATGCTACCAACAGGGCCGTGCTTAGAGGTCTCGCGGCCCCGGGCTAAATGCATGGGCGAAACTGAAAAATTGTGAGTGTAGCGGCCCTCCGGTATATACATCCCTATGGTAACATTTTAGCGGCCCTGGGCGACCGCCCGGCTCGCCACCTCCTAAGCACGGCCCTGGCTACCAACAAAACTCTTGTAGTTCTACATGCAGGTGGCAATTCATTTTAAAGGGCACAAAAGCAGTATGGGGATAGCCACGTCGAAGAATCTGCTCAAACTGCACCTTGGCAGTGGCTCCCGTTCATCGCCAAGGTTACTAGTTTCATTTCTATTTTAAAAGTCAAAGTAGCTGAATATCAAAGAGAGAGAAATTAACACTATTTTTGTTGAGTTTTCATGTGTATCTAGAGATCAGCGTTTGAATAAGAAATTATCCAATTATTTATATTTATTCATTACCGATTATTATCCAAAAAATGTTAAATCGTTGTTTATTCGTATAAAATGTTCATAAATAAACAGTTAACCAACATTTTTATGATTAATCGAAATTTTGCCGGTTAATTTATTTGTTCTATGTGTATCCATCTGTTTATGGATTCAATAAGGAAATCGCAGTAGGAATTTCATTTTGCTAAGAATTAATTTATTAATTTACATACTTGGCGCTATAGAACGATATTTTTGTCAAAAGTATTTCAATTGCGTTATTTCATTTTTAATTTAAAATCTTAACAATTGAGTTTATGAAATGTTATAAGTATGTAAATTTTAACCAGAAGCATAAAATATATTTCTTACACGTAACGTCGTTAAACATTGAGGAGTGAAATACCGCTTGTATTACACGTTTTAAAACTATATCATTAGTTAATAGTGTACATTGTGTAATTTTTAATACACTCGATAAATTTGTAGCCGTGATGCGCCGTAGCAGGAAACTATATAGGTATACACTTGGAATGTCTAAGGAAGATTTTTACGGCCGTAATGAAGCTCTTAGAAACGGACGTGTCTTAAAGCGGGAACTCTCGCGCCTCGCTACCCTAATTCGACGAAAACTCGTCATTAAGCCTAGTCATGGTTATTATATTATTAGCTTACCTGATTATCTCTTTTATAACCATACAAATACCTAAAAATTAGGTATCACTACACTTCTTCGCGAAGAACATTTTAATTACTTCCAAATATTAAGTACGATAAACAAATTAGGTTTTTAAATCCATTGTTTTATAAGCCTATTTTGCGCGGTAAGATGGCCTATTTGTTACCATGATGACGCATTCTTTTCGCGTCAAACCTCGAGCCAATGAATTTGAAATGTCGTGTTACGCCTTTCTCTTGACGTAGTTAAGCCCCGCCTTTTCCTCGACGCGCTTTCGTATCACCGTCCTAGTGGAACCTAGACATTCCAAGTGTATACCTCTATAGTTTCCTGGCTGAACTCATTCGCGATTAAGCGAGAAATACACACTCATTAAAAACTGCCTTTAACCTTTAAAGGTTCATTTAAAATTTTTAATGGCGTAGATTAAATAAATGCATATACACAATTTTACCACTTGAGGCCCATAGATTTGTTGTCTTTTTCCTGGAGTTCTGCACCACGTTTTTACAACGATATTTTTAGCACCACCCTGGCGTGGTCCTAATAGAGACCCCAAAGATAAATATCGTCCTTTGGTAAACGGACACTTCTCAAAATACACTTTTGGTTAAACGTGTAATATTGAAAAGCGGAAACAGATCAGAATGGATGGAAGTGGTCCTGATGGCTGGTCCGGTGTCGTCGAGGAGAGCCATGAGTGGGAGGGCGCGGGTTCGAAGAGATATTTACGCCGCGCGAGAATCTTTCAGTGGCTCCGGGAAATTCAATACATCTCTCTGCTCAACATGAAAAGGAGCGAAGCCGACTCGCGAACGGAAAGACGTTTTCCGAGAATCGTCTTAAACAAGTGGGCCCGGCAGTCCAAATAGTAGTCTCACACTAGCAAATATTTGACATTCTACAATTGATAACAAACATAAACAGGCATATATATATATATATATATATATATATATATATATATATATATATATATATGGAAGATACCGGCTTCGATGCACCGACAAGGAATGAAAAAGGCGTGCCGACATCTTATGACGGCGCCCACAGAAATGATCTCGTAAATCCCGTATATATATGTATGGAGCTAAAAATCTCCGAAATGTGTTGTTTTAACCAGCCCAACGTTATTTTCCCCCAACAGCGTCCCCAAAGTAGCCCAGTTTGAGCGGGAAACCGGCCATCAGGCAACTCTGCCCGCACCCGTTCTCTCCTATTCTGGCAATGTACTCTCCACTCTCCCCTCGCTGCCTATCTCTCTCTCTTTATGCCGTTACAAGTCAACGGCGGCGGCGGCGGAAACTGTGCCGGTCATAGGAGTCTTACTCTTGCCTATACTAGGCTTGTGTAAGACTAAAAAGGGAAACGTTGCGCTCTCTCAGAATGTGAGGATCAAGTTGATGTCCCGCGGATAGACAGAAGCCCGGGCTTGTCGTATAAAGAGAGACCAACGTCGCTGGGCTGGGAGGCTCATCAATTTAACACGGACAATTTATTACTAAAAATACCGAGCGTGTGACGTTTATTGCCTTCTGAATGCTCACAAATAATGGCGAGTCCCATATACGGACTTCTAAAAGAAATTCTTTCATTTTGCATATTCTCGGACTGAAATGGTTGATCAATTTTGTCAATACATCTGACCTAACTGTTTTGTTTGGAATTCATTTGTAATTAGATTTGGTTTTATTTAAACTGGATGTGTCTGGGATAAAGTTTGATCCAAATTTCGTTACTCCAACCGTAAATAACATATTCCATAAATATCACAAAATTATCGAAATAGCTCCACTTAATATGGATTTCGTCATTGCAATTCAAAGATTTTAAGCGCTTGCGGTCGCTTTTGTACAAGCCATAATGAAATTTAAAACAATTGCCAAATTATAACTTAATAAATGATGAATTGTTTAGTAAAATCATTAACTTCTTATTTTTAGAGTTAATGGATCCATGCGTATGAAGCTGATTCAACTGATTGATAATAATAAATCTATAATCAGCTACCTAATCACTTTGGCTAAAACCAAAGCTACAAGCTTGATATTTGATGTAATATAGAACTTAGCTATTTCTGTGTGAAGTTTATCGTCAATCTAAATTTTCCAAGAATTAATTTATGGGCTCACTTCAAAATGTTTGGATCAATAGAAAAAAAAATCCACAGACTTCGTAGCTGCCGAATTTGCTAGTCTATCATCTAATTTGTTACTGGGAAAGAGGTTTTAAAGGTAACAAACACATGGACACTTACGGGTCATACATAAAAGATAGTTAAATGGTCGCGTTTTTAAATTTTAAAACGCTCAAAGACTGAAAGGTTCGTAAAACCGATGCATATTTGTAGAACGGCATGTTGTTTATCAGCAAGTTGTTGAATCTTTATCGTTTTATGATAACAATCAATATGACTTACCACTTCAATCCCCGTAATTTGATGGAGTTGTTGTAATAGTTCCGATGCGCTCCACTGCCTGCTAAGTCCCAGAACAGCTGCACCCAGGCTAGCAGCGGCCACCATCGACGGAGGATACATAGAAAACTTGAAATCTGAAATTCAAATAAAATCAGTTGTAAATCATATATACATTCGGAATAGATTAAATAATCAATTGATTGTTATTATATCAGAAGAACAATGATTTTAAAGCGTCTAAAGTGCATTAAAGCTAGGAGCAACAAACACAAGGAGAACGCAACCCGTCAAAAGTCGTGGATTTTATTGTGTAGGTTTTTTATTGGCTAGACGCTTTAGCGCCTGCTGCCGTCGGAAAAGGAAAATTCGGAAATTGTCTTCCCCCCCGCCCGTAAAACGTTCATCATAAAGGCTCGTGACGCTCGTCCAATGAAATTCGTACACAACCCTTCGTTAACGTGTTTAAAGGCTAGCTGCGTTCTCCTTGTGTTTGTTGCTCCTAGATTAAAGGAAGGGGAACGGTCAAGCTTTAACCAGTTAGATAGCCCTATAGCCCGTTAAAAACTAAAATTTATGGCGAAGACCGCATAGTAAAATATTAAGTGGTTAATTTTTAATAAAATAGAGAAATTTCGGGAAATTGAAAAGCGCGCGTCCACCGCGACACCTGGTGAGAAATCGGTGAGACAGATAAACAACATAAAAGCGCGCGCTGCACGTTCCATTTATACGAGACCTAAGCCTAAATTGCGCGAATTTAAAAGTTAGGATAGTTCGCAAATCGCTCACTAAGGTGCTGCTGGCGCTGGCGATACACCTTAAGATGGCGGCGAAAATTCAAACCCGAATACTGGGCGTTATTTTGCGTTTCAACTTTTTAGGCCAAAAACTATTTTTTCAAGACAAAATAAGTCGGTTACTTACGTATAAGGTAAATAAAGAAAAATTAAAAACCACTTTGTTTACGTTTAGACCTGATGATGCCTCTGTATAGAGAGCGAAACTAGTCGTCGATTTTAATTTGTTTTTAATTAAAATTTGTATTACGTAAACAAAGTGGTTTTTAATTTTTCTTTATTCAAAATAAGGTACGTGTAAGTATATTGAACGTCTTGTTGATCTTTTGATATGCAAATAAGGCGATATTTGGAAAAGCTTGGCCGTTCCCCTTTAAGAATAATGTATTACCCCGACTGAATCATTTGATTGTTATTAAATTATCTGACGGTAAAATTGCAAAGTTCATTTTTAATATATTACTATTGCTTCTGAATCATTTGATTGTTATTAATATTAGTCTAAAGTATTATTATTTTTAAAATACATTTAGAATGTATTATTATTCTCACTGAATCATTTGATTTTTATATGAAAAATATATCAGTATATATATAAAGGAGCTTAGGAATATAATAATTAGAATGACTACAATATTTGATTGTTAGTAATATCAAACGAAACAAAAAACGATTCTAAAGTACCTCTTACAATATTTGAGGGTCAAACCAATTAAAAACAAAAAGTGGGTCTATTACATAGACTAAAAATTATCGAAATGAGACATTTCGGCCCAAATGAGATAATTGACTGTAACCGTACGTTTCATTTTTTCAGCTCATTTATTGTTAAAAGTCCAGCTGAAGTTAATACAATTTTCAATTCGATACAGTCGATGACGACTCCCGAATTGTCCTGACTAAAAAGAATGAAAAGAAAGATTGGCTTCTTTCGCGGTCTCACTTGCGCAGACATTAAGACTGGTTCACACTAGCGGTCATTTTGCGTTTTCTCGTATCCCACTTTAGTACCCGCGATTCTGTCGGAAAGATAGAAAATGGATAAAGTGAAACCGCTAATGCGAATCAGGCTGTACAGAGTTTAAGAGCAAACTCGTACTTCTAGTCTAAGCGGAACACTCAATATCAATACCTGTGTTAGGCTTAACAAATGAATTGTAGAAAGCGTGGTAATTTCGACGTACGTTGAGAACTATTTTGTCGTTCCTAAACATGTCTTACTCTTAATCCCGTCATAAATATATTTTTTTCCACATGAAAAAATTCGCGAGGGCTTGAGAAATGATCATTTTCCACCTTTTTTAACCCACGAAAACTAAAAACCCGCTGGGTCACATTCTTGGTTTGCTTTTTCACTCCCTCTTTAACTCTCTCCTTTCGGAGTGGTGTAAAACGCCGCCATTCTGTTTCGGACAAAGCGTTAAAGTGAGAAAAACTGAATACACCGTTCGATAAGAATCCGATACGAGCGTCAGCATCAGGTAGCCCGAAAATACGTCAGCGTCTATTCAGTCTGAAAGGAAGTATGCAAACTAAATCTAAAAACTGTCTGCTACCACGGGCTAAGTCTAATTTTAACTTGACTAGCGCCAATCTGCCCTAGCTTCTGTTACACGTAGTGACATAAATTTGAAATTCATTCATTTACTATTAAATAAATTTAATTATTAATGCGTTTTATAATTTTGATAATTACTAATGCGTTTTATAATTTTGATAATTATTAATGCGTTTTATAATTTTGATAATTATTAATGCGTTTTATAATTTTGATAATTATTAATGCGTTTTATAATTTTGATAATTATTAATGCGTTTTATAATTTTGATAATTATTAATGCGTTTTATAATTTTGATAATTATTAATGCGTTTTATAATTTTGATAATTATTAATGCGTTTTATAATTTTGATAATTATTAGGGCGTTTTATAATTTTTATAATTTTTGTTTGATATTCTATACTTTTAATTTATTTTATTGGAGATATCAAATACTGACCAACACTACCAATACCAATAACATTTTCAGTCCAGCATAAAATGTACGTTAAAATATATATTACAAATATTAAGTCGACATTTTTCAATTAGGAAAATTGGTGAACGCGAAACGATAACTTTGATACGCGAACTAAACCTCCAGATATAACAGTACTAGTGTAATTAGCGGAGAAATGTTCCGGGAATCGATTCTAGGTGGCCTTAATCTTGGAATTTTTACAATTGCACATATAGCCACAGGGTATACTAACAGGTTTGTCGCGATATTCTCAATTCCTTTGATGAAGAGCCTGCTGCCGCTTTTATCACCGTGAAACAGAGATTCGAAGATACGCAATTTGTGTAAACATTACGCAAACAGCGCTGCTCAACTTCGAATATTGGACCTGTCAAACCTCTTTTTTTACAAAGGAATAACTCAGACCAAATATCAGATGATTATCTACCACGCTACAAAACCTTTAAATAAACAGACTGTTAAAACCGCAAGCACTTTTCGTATCATGTTCTTTTAATGTCATTGAGTTACTACGCGAAATCGATTTCCAAAAATGTTTATAAAGTCATCAAGCTTATTTTAATAACGTTTTGAAGAGGTTAAATATAAAAAATAAACACAACCTTGACATTCTGTATTGTATAAATCGTTAAAAGATTTTAGTAACAAAGACCAACATTTTTGGTAAACAAAGAGAGAAGATCGGAATTTTGATTATCTTCAATTATCTCCCTAATTATAATGATTATAATTGTTGGTCTTCATAGACGAATCTTCGAATATTGCTCTAGTTGCTTTCCTTAAATACTCCTCTTTCTAATTATTATACTCTTTAATATTAGTCTTGATAATTTATCCCATCATATATTGGTCTTTATAGTTTTACCCATCAAATATTGGTCTTTATAGTTCTACCTATATCATATATTGGTATTTATAGTTTTCCCCATCTTATATTGGTCTTTATAGGTTTCCCCATCATATATTGGTCTTTATAGTTTTCCCCATCTTTTATTGGTCTTTATAGTTTTCCCCATCATATATTGGTATTTATAGTTTTCCCCATCTTTTATTGGTCTTTATAGTTTTCCCCATCATATATTGGTCTTTATAGTTTTCCCCATCATATATTGGTCTTTATAGTTTTCCCCATCATATATTGGTCTTTACAGTTCTCCCCATCATATATTAGTCTTTATAGTTATCCCTTTCATATATTGCTCGTTATAGTTTTCCCCATCATATATTGGTCTTTATAGTTCTCCCCATCATATATTAGTCTTTATAGTTATCCCTTTCATATATTGCTCGTTATAGTTTTCCCCATCATATATTGGTCTTTATAGTTTTAGCTCTTAGGTTTTTGAAATTATTTGCCAGAAATGTTGGTCTTTATAGTTTCCTCCAAATATAGTTTTGTTCATTTAGCACTTCTTGACGACCTTCATATTAAAGATTGATCATCTATAAGAGTCCTTGATTTTTTTAAATGTTGGAATGATATAACGCGTTTAAATGTAGGTCTATGCAGCCAAGTACTTGGGATATCCCATAATATACGACTGACAATGTAATCAAAGGTTTTTGTCATTGCGAGGTATTTGAATCCAACCATATCTAAAATCTCACGATGCGAACCAAGTGCAACGGATAGTGTCGTCACCGAAAGAGAGGGGAAAGGAGAGCGTTCGAAGAAGGCTCTTTGCAGTCTCCGGGATCGACATAGGCGACTCTGGAATGTTCCTTCGCGAAAGACACCTTTTCTCGCAATGTAATTGAGCCGGTCCGACCGAGGTTGTAGACTTATGAAAAGGGGCATCGTGGAAAAAATGAATGGTAACTTCAATCACAGCGGCCATTTTCCCATGGCCCACGCCATTTAGAGGAACCCATAGACTCTTTCGGCATCTCCTTTACGCGTTGGATGGCAACAGGTACCAAATTTCCCCCTCATTGTTGGCCATCAACGAACAAGTAGCTGAAGGGGCCTGCCTCGGGGAGCGGAGCAGAACCGGCCATTGAAGCGAGTATAATAAGCGATGGAATGTGGATTTGCTGCAAAAAAGGGGGACTTACAATAAAGCGGACCAGAAGAATAAATATTTTTCCCAGATAGGGCTTAGCCGCGATCGAGTTATAAAAAAAATGTACGTGGTCCTCCGCGAGTGGTTTGACCTTTTTCACGGACCGTTTATCCGTGGCTGTATGTTTGAGTGCGTCGAATCGGATTCGGCTATCAATACATGATTAAAATATTATACACGAATGGGTGGGTTTAATCTCCTGTCACACACTCGCGCGAGATTTGTCGGTTGGAGGAAAAATAGAGAACGCCCCTTTCTCGGGATTTTCCTATTGGTTGATGCCGAGTCATCTGCCAGGTATCGTCCAATCTAGTCAAAGTGTAACGATTACTTTTAAAAATTATTTCATATCTTTGTAATGTACATTTGTTAGAATGAAAGGTAATGTTTAGTATGTTCTCAATTATTTTTTTTAACTTTGATACATTTGAAAAATAACTATTTACGACAGCGCTGAGCAATTAGTTTCTATAATGGAGCGACTTAAGAATCGTATTCTCCCGTAAATCCTTGCTGACAACTTCAACCTTTTCAACTGACAAAACATAACGCATTCTATCGAAGTATTAAAAAACACTTTCGAGATATAGTGGAACTCGCGACTGGTGAAATGTAATTTTAGATTGTATTAAGCCATTGGTGGTAATATATAATTAAAAAAAATTATATTAAGTAGAGCTTACATAACCTATCATTGTAAAACATACGGATAACTTCTAATAAATTTAAATTTAAATTGATTATACAAATGTAATTGTACATTTTTGTCCTAAATAATTTTAAATTTATTTATCAAAGCGGACTAAAAATGGCCTGTGGACTCGTTTTTGTCCATTACTAATAATCAACGAGGGTTAGCGCGAATCTTCAAATACGTATTAGATTTCAAAAGTACTTGTTTCGTCTTGCCAATCTTGTTCCTTCAAAGTCTACAGCGAGCAAGAGAGAGAGAGAGAGAGAGAGAGAGAGAGAGAGAGAGAGAGAGAGAGAGAGAGAGAGAGAGAGAGAGAGAGAGAGAGAGAAGCGAAACTGGATGGCCATGGGAACTCTGCCGCCCACGAAGCGGCCTTAGAATTTCGTGGTCCTTTTTTTGTATTTAAATACCCAGGAGATTTCGAGCGGGGCTCCAACGGGCCAATGTCGCTCTCTTCTCGGTGCTGGTGGACAAGTGAAGATGTCTCAATGCCGAGCGGGGCCTCCTCGCTCTCCTCTCCAAATGGGAAGATAATCTACGCTCGTAACTGCCTAATAATGACTGACGAATGGGGAATGGCTCGTAGCGGAAAACATTGACGCAAACTCGGTATCATCCTCGCAAACTGCGCACTCGGAAGAAGCGCAAATGAGATATTTGGCGGGACGGAGAGAAACAGTACGTCTGTTTGAATTACTTCGTGCGCATCGTCTTTGAGAGCGACCACAAAAATTCTATTAACGTTTACGATCTGAAATAATAATCATCTAGGCAAATACCCAAGGCACCACCTTAGGCATAAGTCATCGAGCCATTTTTATAGCCATTAGTAGTAATTTGTCGCAGCTTTCTGATATTGCACCTAAATGAAACGAGTAGGATCAGAAGTACCTAGCTGAGGCTGTAAAAGATAAACACGCGCCTATTTTGGCTGGAAGTAGTTTTCAATGGTCGAAATTATCCAGCCATTCTTATATACAAATAATCGAAATAAAATCATACTAGATAGTTTTTATCGTCGAAACATAATCGTTTATTGACCGATCTACTAGTAGATTTAAATTTGCTTTGGGCTTAGGTATAATGATGAACCATACTATTTCAAAAACTTAAATATATTTTTAGTTTTTTGTTTTGTCCAAAATAGATAATTTTATTACATAATGTTTTGAATAATAATCTTTTCTGTTGCTTGGCTAAGATCAAAGTGTAGTATCCGGTGCTTTTTATGGGATTAGTTAACTTTTTAATCAGTTTGAAATATCTTAACATACAGATTAATCAATTCTAAATTATAAATTCAAACAAAGAGCAATTAATTCGCTTAGAACGTTCTTTATATTTAATCCATAAATTATTTGGTTTATTAACTCTTTATAAACATTTACGACAATAATGAAGATGGAAGTACGTCACTTCTGTATTTATTGTGGCGTCATCTACCGCAGTTTTTCAAAAGCAAATATTATTTACGATTTGTAAAAAAAACTCTAGAAAAGCATTTATCCTTTACAAAAGAAGATGGTGCGTTAGTCGTTGCGTTGGCCCAGACTTTACTAATGAAGTGGAATATTAATCGGAATATGCGCTTGTCAAAATCCCAGACGAGGAAAGAAGCAAAAGGGTCAAACGTCGAAAGATTTATGACTACGAAAACTCCACTTCAATCGGGTGAAACGTTTCTAAATAAAAGCCAAAGAAGTAAGGAGAAGAAAACATGAAAGCAAGCTGTTTATAATCCCGGGTAATGATATAAATTACGGCTGCGAAAAGCTGGAGTAGACGTTCTGGATTGCAGGCATTTTTCCGAAGAGAAACAATGTTGCTAACTGGAGATAAAAAATAAGAACAATTTCGGGGTGGGGTGGGATGCGCTGGATGGTCTTTCCTCGAACTCTTTGAGACCCTCCCCTGCGTCACTCGATTTCGTTACGAACCGAGAAAAGAAAAATCGAGTCGGTAAACCTATAAAGGGAACCGTGTTTGGGCTGGTAACGACGTCAATTCCCTCATCCATGCAAGATGCCGATGAAGAGGAATCCGCGATAAGCTGGAAATTTGACGGTTCTGCACGGAGACTAACCGGTTTGCTCGACGCTACTTGGCGAAGTACTTGCAAATTCCAACGCAATTTTTTTGCCATCTTTAATTTTAAAATCATTATAAGTATGTATTGAAATCTACTCACTACGAACAATATATTCGCGAATGCTGTTGGCCAACAGTAATCGCAAACTGATTGACCCCGTGTGAATGGAAAAAATAGTTAGGTACACAAACACTTTTATTGACAAAGGTTTGAAGAAAGTCCAGGTTTTTGAACAAGGGCTAGATTCAATTATTATAAGGGGAACAGAATCGAATATCAATTAGGTAGGTTATCTGTCAAATTTTAATTCTTTGGATTTACTATGGGAGGAGCTACCTAAATTCTGTTACATTTTTTAAAGTTATTCTGTTCCCATCATGTTAAATACTGATTGTGATTGATTATTCATTGAACGAAACTAAATTAAAATATTTTCTTCGCCTCATGTTTTTAAGGTAAATTTAATAATTTTTTGGTATTAGCAGTATTGTTAAGGAATTAGCTCCCGGTTTGAATTACAAAATATCGAAAAGCTTTCGTGGAACGTGTTTTGTAAAACTCGAATCGAAATCTTTGCCGGGCAGTGAATGAAGTGTGTGCTTGTGCCAATAGAGCATTATCGGTCAAATGTTCAAATTCACCGACACTAAGTAACGTCTTTTTATCTTACTTTATTCTGATAGTCGTAAAAGAGTGAAGTCTCTTGTAGAGTCCGCTCATTTAAATAAAGACAGAATGGGTGTTAAAAAAATATTTTATGGTATTGATAAATTTTACGATAGGGGGTCTGGTTTCATTTTTTTTAAATAAAACTGTTACATTCAACTCCGTGTTAAAATATGCATGGATTTATTTTGTCTGAGAAATGAGAGTAGATTGATACTGAAATAACAGAGATTTTATACTCATGAATTTAAAATTGTTTATCTTCAGGCGAATGAACGTTACTTTAAAACACAACTTAAACAAATACAAATATTAAAACATCATTTGTTTAAATACATTTTTATATATCCTTGAATATTTTATGAGGTACCATAAATATTTTTTTTTCTGAATAAATTTGGATCATAAAAAGTGCGTACGTATACTTAAAAAGTCAAAGAATGTGGCCTTATAATTAAATTAGCCGCAGTTGAGGATCCGGGAAGCGTAAATATATAAATCAAAACTTGTTTTTTCGCCGATAATAAACTACAAACAACATCTTTCCTTGTTGACAACGCGTAGCTTCGAACTGGCACACCAACTAATTATATCTTTGATGAGACTTTTCGGGTTTAATAACAATCAAAAACCATAACTGAATAGCGACGGGAGGTTTGGTTGGAGAGAGAATAATTATGTGGCTCCAATTTACCATCATTGGGTGGGTCCAAATATTGCCTGCCTTGGGGGGGGGGGGGGGAATGTACCCCTTGTTTTTTATCTCTCCCGCGTTTATCGGGGGAAAGGGGGTCTTCTTTAGCGCCGCGGTGTAGTCCGCGCTCTTTTCTTTATCGTTTATAAAATTATCGCGCGTCGCGATCTGGCTCGACCTTTCGCAGTCAGCGGAAAATGAAAATTGAGAAAAACGTTTCGAGCTCAAACGTGAGGAAGGATCTGAGGAGTCGATGTCAGCTTCTTTTGGCATTGAGTTTTCAATGGTTTTAACTTGGGTTTTTGTAACCCGATTGAACGGATCTGACGATAGCGATAAATTTGGTAATCGTTACCTTATAATTACAAAAATGATGTGGAATCAACGTTGATCTGCGATTGAAGAAGTTGAATTTTAAATTTTCCTTCATTTTTTAAATTTAATAATAGTTTTAGTTTTTAAAGAAATGTTTCAAACGCCTATAGAAAGTTTTTCTATAGAAATAAAACACCTTGAGAATTTTAGTTTTTTAGCAGCTATAGAAAAATTACACAAATATTTTATAAATTCTATAGAATTTTGGGTAGTTTTTTTATAGGTTTTATAAATCAATAGAAAATATTTAAAATGACGTTATTTATTAAAATAGAAAGGTAAAATAAGCTACGTTAGCTTTAATAAGAGACCAATTTAAGTTACTTACAACCTACTAAATATAATTTAAAAATTTAATAAAAATAAACTATTCTCGTTATTTTGGTGGGTTAGTAGAGAAAATTTAAAACTAATAGTAATATCCATTAATATACTAAAAATAATGATGGAGTATCGAAACGTATTACAACTTTGAGAACTAAATGGAATTTTGCTTCATAAGTATAGTATTTTAAGGGCTACAGAATCATGTAGCCCTTAATTTAGGTAGCTCCTCTTTATCCGTAACTCTTGGTAGCAGATTCGACCAATCTTAATTAAGTACATGAATTTTGAAATTTAAATTTAATTTAAGAAATCAGGGACCAATCATAAATTGGCATTTTTTCAGCCCTTTTTCCGAAGAACACTCCCGAATGAAAGTTGCACGATTCTGTGACGCTTTAAAGGGAAGATAGAAGCTCTTAAAGGGAGTATGAACTTTCATATTTACGGTGGATCAATGAATTTTACATTTTAGCCACTAGGTTTAACAGAAGCTAGAAGTGATTGCTATAGCGGACAAAAGTTTTCGATCTAATTCTGACTCTCTTTAAGGATTCCTTTTCTCGAAGGAACTGGAGGCCACTGCCAAAAGAGGCAGTCAGCGGATGTGCAAGATAGACAAGGTGGGAAGCTCACTGTAGGGTTGGGCTCCAGTTTCATCATTGCAAATCATCTCCGCTAAGAATCTCTCACGCGGGAAGGTTACGCGCCTAATCATCCAATATTCGGCTGCGGGTTCCCTCTGTCCCTCTAAACTGGTAACGGAAGAGCCTGCATTGGCGGAGTTGCCTGGATGATCAATTACGGGGAATTACTTTAATGTTACGCCGCTAGAGGGAGCAACGTATAATGGCGCGTCAATGCGTTGTTAACAATGAAAGGCGTTGCTCCCCTAAAAAGAAATAATTACATATTTTTTCATCTTTCGTTTATGACGGAGCCCTCTTATCAGTGATGCAGGCTTGTTTCGGGTTTAGCCCTATTACTAGAACGAAAGGGCTGAACGTGAAGTCTAGTTATGGACCTGATTTTTACGTAATCGGAGCGAGAGATAATAAACCACTATTTTGCTCAGATCAGTCATCATCAGTGGATTTCATTACACGATGTATATCACACTTATCATGGATTAAATAAGATATTTAGTTTCGTCTTTTGATAATTTCAATTGTTATATTTGCAATAAAAATGTTTGAGTGGTCTGAGATCTAGAAATGTGTCTGAGCTTTTTAAATGTGTATGAGCTATAGAAGTGTGTCTGATTTCTAGAAATAAGTCTGAGCTTTTTAAATGTGTATGAGCTATAGAAGTGTGTCTGACTTCTAGAAATGTGTCTGAGCTTTTTAAATGTGTATGAGTTATAGAAGTGTGTCTGAGTTCTAAAAATGTGTCTGAGCTTTTCAAATGTGTATGAGTTATAGAAGTGTGTCGGAGTTCTGGAAATGTGTCGGAGCTATAGAATTGTGTCTGAGTTCTTGAAATGTGTCTGAGCTATAGAAGTGAGTCTGAGTTTTTGAAATGTGTCCGAGCTCTTAAAAAGTGTATGTGCTATAGAAGTGTGTCTGAGTTTTTGAAATGTGTCCGAGCTCTTAAAAAGTGTATGTGCTATAGAATTGTGTCTGAATTCTAGAAATGCCTTGGAGCTTAACAAAGTTGTTTTATCTTAACGTATGTACTCTAGTAATGTGTCTGGGCTAAAAAGTTTGTCTGTACTCAACAAATGTGTTAAACGTACGTATCAAAGCTTTAAAAGTTAATCTCAGCGCTTCAAATGCGAATGAGCTCTAAATACGTGTCTGACATTTACAAATATGTCTGAGCTTTGAAAGGAATACATTTTTTCGAGATAAAAATGACATAGGATCATTTGGTCAGTTAAAATTGGTATCTTCCCATTGCGCCGAATCCCATTCGACCGAATTCCCATTAGACCGAATTCCGCCAATGTTTTTGATGAAATTAGCCCAATGGCGGGTTTTGTATTTTTCTAATCGACCGACGCAATATTCACAATTGAGCGACCGCAAAAAAAAATAGTTTTTCTTTCTACTCCTTTTGATTTTTTAGGGAAGCGTTTTAATATATTTTTTAAGTCGGTTAGGTTAGGTTAGGTTAGGTTAGGTGAGGTTATGTTAGGTTAAGTTATGTTAGGTTAGGTTAGGAGTAAAAACGCGAACAAGTAAAGAGACCAAGAAGTGTGGGAGAAAACTAAGCTTTATTGGTGAAAAATATGCGGTACTTCGGCCGATAGGCCTTCAAGGCGAAAAACATTATTAAGGTTAGGTTAGGTTAGGTAACACTGCATGTTGTTCTGACAGATGCTGAAACCGATAAAACCGAATCCTAAACCCGGAGAAGTGCGGGTTTTTCGGTCGAATGGGATTTAGTTCGGTCGAATGGGATTCAGCACAATGGAACAGATTCGTTAAAATTTACCCGCTTGTGAACAATATTTTAATCTAAAAAATTGTCGAAGAAGTAATGTAATTTGAATTCCGTCGACGTCATTACTGTTAATTTAATGACGATGCTATTTTAATGATGCTATTTTTTAATGATTGTCTAATTCGACAATAGCCATTATAATCATTCCGACTATTTAACAACGGAAAACTACATAAGGAAAGGAAATAATGGGCTAAGTCAATATTGACTTTTAAAGTCTACCTGCACTGTCTCCTAGTTTCTCGGTGCATCTCCTTATAGCACCTTCTATAGAAATTAATTCTTTTTTTAAAAGTGCACGTGACTTAATTTATAGCATCACTGAGGTCACAAATGCTAGTTAATTTGGCGGGCTCGAATGTAAATAAGATTTAATTCGTGTCGATAATGTACTCATTTAGACTACAGCAGCGCCAACCGTGAAATAATTATTCCCTGGTAGAAATGTTTCTTTCATACAGATGGGGTAAAGATAGTTTCATCCACTGGTATTTAAAACCATGATATGGTAATCAGAGCCCTCTATTTCTTAATGTTTAGCATGTTTTAATCGAAAAACGCGACATAACTTGTCCTGGAAATTTGGCTTTTTAATTGCTAGGGTGTAGCCAAGCGTTGCCATACGTAATCATGTTCTAGCCAATTTGGCGGTTTGAGTAAAATATATTTTGTTTGGCTTCTTCTACGTCAAAAATTCAATATTTCGTGTTTTCGGTCAATTGAAAGCGGAGGTTTTTCTGCTAAAATTCACATTTTCTATTTGGAATAACTTATAAAATAATTAATATTTTAATATGAAATTTTGACAGTGTTGACAGCTATACATAATCTAATAAAATATTAAATTTTAATTTTTGGGTGCAGGTAGACTTTAAGCCGCAACGCAGTTATACAAAAATTAAATTAAAGTGTTAAACATGAATCCTATAATATAAACATCTTAAGTAACTCTTAACAAAGTAGTAATAGCTTCCAAACTTAACTCAAAGTATGTTATATCTGGGTACAGTATTAATCACCGCGCTGTTAATCTTTGTATTTGCGGCCTGTGGTTGTTGTACCGGATAACGAGATCGGGCAATAAATCATCCAGAAGTGCCAGCAAAATTCAAGAGCGCCCATACACGTAACGGTCTTCTTAATTTCGTCCGTTCCCAGATGGCGGTACCGTACAATAATAACAGAGTTTGAGCTCACTCATAATCGGCAAACTACGCCTTTCGCGGTAGCCAGAGCTTTCTCTAATTGAAATCAGGAACCGCGAGCTTCCGCGGCTCAGTTAGCGCTATCTCCCGCCGGAGGGCGCCATGTGCATTCTATCGCTTCGTAGGCGCGCAATTGTCACTCTAGATATCGTCTCCTATAGCAACAACGAAGCTTAGCCTCTCATTCCTCGCCTAGCATAGATACATTGACCTCGTTTTTCTCGCGCGCGCTTGATGAGCCCAAATAAAAAAAAGGCACAAGCACAGCCGCCCGTCGGTGACGTCATATCCCGACTCTTCCACCCCCCCCCCCCACACTCCCGCCCCCTCTCATCTTGGCGCTGCAGAAGTCACTGCTTTTATGTCATAAACACTCGCGCCGAATATCAAGGTTGCAATTTAGACTAATTATGAGCGTTCGCACTTGGATCTTTAATTCAATGTCACCAGAATTATTTCAGTCGTTTTAGCGAAGGGCTGATAAGACAAGGTCCCCTCACATACCACCGTTGTTTGTCATCCAACAATTTAATATCAATTATTACGTTGAAGATAGAATTGTGTCATTTGGTAATTTCAATTTCAAATGTCAATAGATTTTGTTAAAAAAAACGTTACGAATTGAACGTTATAAAGTTTATAAAAATAAGTATCCTTTTGTAATTAGGTTAAATATTTAATTGCCTTAAGATTAAAGTTTCATTTTTTATAAAGTTTTTTTTAAATAAATATAATTAACCCTAGGTTTGGTACTAGCCCTAGTTATTGCTTTTGTTGCAATTATTAAAACCTTGGCACTTTTACATAAAATAATTACCTTTCTTGGTGGGGTTTATTATTTTAATCAAAAAAATATCATAAAATCTCGTTGTGGTTTAATTAGCCTTTTTCCCTTTTTGTATGATCTATTTAAAGAATCTAATAAATGGAAATTGAATTGAATTGAATTGAATTGAATCTTTCTTATCTACCCTTTCAAATTTTCTGAGAAACATTCTATAGAATCCAAAAGAATAAAATTTCAAAAAAGCTATGAAAATTTGGGTAATTTTTCTATAGAACCATAGAAAAACCTTGTAAATACTGCTGTATTTACAAGGTTTTACGTCCTACAGACATAGAAGGTTTATAGAAAGTATTTAAAAAGGTAACGTAATTAGAAACTTAAAAATTTAAACTCAAGAAAAAAGCTACGGAAAAACCAAAAGTAAATAACAACGTGCTTCAGAGTAAAAATGGTTTTCTTGACGTAGGGTCACGTGGAACTGATACGGCCGTATATTGGGTTATCACTCCCAAATCTCTATGTAGTTTTTATATGACCATAGCCGAAAGAGTTGTGGCCTTTCAACAAGCATTACCCTAAACAACGCCCTCTGGTTTTTGATAAAGGAAATAATGAGATGGTTGTATTTTTACGGGGGCAGACCGCGAAAAGTAGCAGAGGCCGGTGGGTGAGACAGAGTGTACGGGGAGTATAGATCTAAACGAAACTTGAATGAAATTAGCCGCAGAGGGGACGAACAGGATATTTCGTCTGGCGTTAGCGACAGATCAGGGTGTGGGAAATTAGACTATGTCAGACACTGTAGCGGAGAGAGAGAGGGACGTGTCCCTGAACTCTAGCGCCGCGTGCAAGAGCCTCTCCCTTGTGTCTGCCTAGAAGCCGCCATCAGCTTCATATGATACGCCGCTGGAAGATGACCGATTTTTTCATTTCTTTTTTCTCTCTCTCTTTTTTTTTAATTATTTTTTGTACGATGGTACTTCTATGTGGCTTTTTTAGATACGTTCACACAGGGTGACTTAGAAAAAACATTTACATTTTATGTAGTGGAATTTTTCCATTTTTCCTTTTAAAACTTTTTCCTTTAAAATTTCAAATGGGGCACATAATGTTTTAGTTTAAATTGAATATAACCTCAGGTATTTCGTGTGGAACACTAACGTTTTCAGCTCTGGCCGCTCTTGCCTTTGGATTTTAAAATGTTTGGCGCCACTGTACAAGGATAAATGAAAAATTTAAGGGGTCTTCCATAAAGATTGCTTTGCAGGTTATATTCCCTTTAATTCTAAATGTAGTTTAGAGGTGGACTATTAAGAATTTTCTTAATAAATTTAAAATTTTGTCCGGAATATTTATGTTTAATGCTTAATGTGATTTAGAGGTTTCCTATTGAAATGTTAATCTGGCTTCGTATTTTCCTATTGATTCATAAATCTGACTTAGAATTTTACTATTGAATTCTTAATCTGGCTTAGAATTTTACTATTGAATTCTTAATCTGGCTTAGAATTTTACTATTGAATTCTTAATCTGACTTAGAATTTTACTATTGAGTTCTTTATCTGGCTTAGAATATTTCCGATTAGTTCTAAATGTGATTTAATGGTTTCCTGTTTAATTCTTAATATGATTTAATGGTTTCCTGTTTAATTCTTAATATGATTTAATGGTTTCCTGTTTAATTCTAAATGTGATTTAATGGTTTCTGATTAATTCTTAATGTGATTTAATGATTTCTTAATTAATTCTAAATGTGATTTAATGGTTTCTGATTAATTCTTAATGTGATTTAATGATTTCTTAATTAATTCTAAATGTGATTAAATTTTTTCTGATTAATTCTTAATGTGATTTAATGATTTTCTGGTTAATTCTTAATGTGAGTTAATGGTTTCCAGATTAATTCTAAATAAATTAATTTTAATGGTTTCCTGTTTAGTTCTAAATGTGATTTATAGGTTTCCTGTTTAGTTCTAAATGTGATTTATTGGTTTCCAATTTAATTCTTAAATTTATTTCCCGAATTATTGGTAAAATATATTATTACCTCAGAATTTCCCTGTTCTGTTAAAGGTTTGTAGTTGGTTATTGTTTATGGTGGGTTATTGCTTAATCGAAATTTAAAATAAATTTAAAAAAAATCCATAAGGTTTTCTTATTCTTAGGCACCAAAATGTTTTAATGTAAATTAAGATTTGACCATCGAGAAAATGAACGTACTTTCTAATCAGAAATTTCTTAAACTGGGATTCAGATTAGCGTTGCCCTTTACCATTTTGATTGCGTAGTGTGAAGCGATACCGAGAATAATTTTTTTGGCCAAGACATTCAACGTGGGATGATTATTTATGACTCAAGAAAGGAGCGACATTAATATTACCGATACGCCGGCTGAAACTAGCTATCTCCACCGTACAACATCCGCGACCCAATAGAACGATTCAAAAATTGTCTACAGGGAAACAAACATTTAGAGAGTTTCGATTTTAAAGCTTTTATTTAAACTAGATGGAGTTATTTTTTTAAATGATTAACGAGATAAGAATAAGTAAGTCGAGATGCGTGACTATTGAAAGAAATTCAAAATAAGAATCCTTGAGTGTTTTTAAATTAAGGTGATTCACGTCATCAGTACAAAATTTTCAATATATATTTTCACTCTATTTTGATCAATTTTCATTATTAGATTATCATTGTTATTATGCTAGATTTCTAACTTAAAACTGGTTTTTCTCAAATAGGGGTTTTCAGACTTGCTTGACTCTTGCTCTAAGGTAGCGATGTATGACTTAAGTAATTGCCATAAAAGAAAACAAAATAATAGCGTTTTTTAGAATGTAAACGCCATCTAGCAAGACTTTTGGTATTTAAAAATAGACTTCTATTGGTGTTACTCCGGTTGAACACTCGTAGACGGTGAACCAGAGAAAAGCTATTTCAAGTGAAGAAACATTTCTAATGACGCTTTCCGAAGAAAAGTGCTCACTATTTCTCGGATTTAAACGAAATTAATTTCTTTGATCTTTAATCTTCGCTTTGGCACCACCCACATTTAATTAATTTGGTAAACAGTACATACTTAGATCTTCACATTTAAAAATGCATATAAAGTGAACATTGGTTTATAAGCCTCGAGTCTTAAAACCATATAACCTTTTCCAGAACTCATAAAAACCCTAAATCGAAGATTTAAATATTTATGTAATTAAAAGCACAGTTTTAAAAATTAAATTGCAACGTTTCTTATTGGGTCGAATATTTTGGGAAGATGGATTTCAAAATATTTAAATAATGAAATAAATATTTAAAAGGCCATTTAAAGGATAGCTTTTTACTTAAATGGTAATTTAGAAGCAACAGCAGATTTTACGTCAACTTTCAATAAATATTCATGATCACATTGAAGATAATTATACACTTAATAAATATAAACTTGTCGAATTTAATTACGTTACATTTTGAAATGATTCACAATTATAACTGTCTAAATAAATTTCAACATCTGATTAAGCTTACGACGTAATTAGTTTGAAAGATATATTCTTTAAAAAAACGGTATAAATAATAAACCACTATCAAAATATTATAAAAAATACCATCCATCCAGCCAGCCAAGAACAATCAAAACGTAATAGTCTCTAATGCAGTAAAAGCTACCGTTTTTGGAGGAGCTATACCATAATCATTAGATCATTACAATAAAGATAAAAAGCAATTAGCGAAAATAAGATTTTATCTGTTCAATCTGTGGGACACCAAATTGACAATTCCTCGCTTGAGCGAGTTGAATGAAAACTGTATTTTCGCGAGCAACATTATTGTTGTCGGATCTAGGTGTCTTGCTAAGAGCTCGGAACAACGCCTGAAGCTACAAGTGTTAAAAAAAGTTCGAAAGAAATAGTGAGGCTAGAATTTTTGGCATATTTCAGTCACGCTTAGTAGCGCGTAAAATTGGTCGCTTTCGTGGTTGCCCGGCTCTGGTTGACCTTTGTCTTTAAGGTATTTGCCGTGATAATAGAGAATTTAAGTGCCCCACGTTTCGAACGGGAACGTCTAGAATTCCTATCTCTTGGCAGATTTTTGACAATTTAACTTCGGGGTCTTAGCTGCACTGATGAATCTTCCACAGCGCGTTGTTTTACTTCTTTTTTTTTGCGGATTATTCGAGCGGATTATCTTTTAAAGGCCTAGGTTTTCTTCTGCCTGTCACCCTTTAAATTAACTTAGTGGAGTACAAATACCCTGGTGGTAGGCCAACCGCTGAACATGTTGGCCTAATTTAGAGGGTGACAGGCAGAAGAAAACTTAGGCCTTTAAGAATATTAACGCCGTTATTTCGTCACTGGTCCGCCAGAAGGAGGTGGTAAATTCCCCCCCTGAATTACCGGTTATATAATTAATGAGAGAGAGAGAGATATATATATATATATATATATATATGGTGTTAGGATAATTTGGTGTAACCCATTATAGAAAGGAATTTTTTTGGTTAATATTAAATGGGCATTTTCGAAGAGAAATGAGGTTTACTGTAAGACTCACATTTGGTTATAAAATCAAGATTTCTGATTGGTATACAGTTTTGTTCGAAATTCTTCGAATATTTTAACATTAATTAAGACTTAATACCATCCGAGAAAGCATTTCATTGCCTGAAAAACGTCGGGGTGATCGAAGTAGCGATGTATTTTAAAATCTTTGATTTCGCAATTTTTTCGTTGATTTTAAGATTCTGAAAAATGATTTCCAAATTCTGAAAAATGATTTCCAGATTCTGAAAAATGATTTCCAGATTCTGAAAACAATTTTGAAATTCTAGACTTGATTTCGAGATTTCGAAATTGATTTCGATACTGTGCAATTTATTTCAAGATTCAGAAATGGTTTTTGATATTCTGAAATGGCTTTCGAAATTTGTAAGTAAATTTCAAGATTTTAAATTTATTTTCGAAATTCTAAAATGGATTTCTACAAACATCAATCATAAGTAAGTAATACTATTCTGACCGAATTAGATACTGGGTATTATTCGTTGTAGGTCGTCCTATGAGCTAATATAGAAATATGACCAAAATATTATAACTAATTGAACAGATTCAACCAAATCCTAGTTAGTATCATAAATAATTAGTACATTATTTAATACGTTTAGATTGCGTTGAAGATAAATTTGAACACGCTTTATTTTCCAATAGCTCTTTCTATAGTTCATAGACGAGTTAGAAACACAGCCCACTATTCTTACGAAAACCAGAGCCCAAGTCAGCCGGCGCAAATTTGTAACTCTAGACCGAATTCTACTTAACTGAGAAGATGTTTGTATTTCCCGCCGTCGTTTTTAAACAAAGGATTGTACTAATAATTGCCCAGAGAAATATCTTGCCAATTTCGTCATTCAAGGTCTCCCCTGCGGTGTAAAAATAAAGTTGCAGATTTTAAGATTAAATTTGTTTCATAAATCATGAGGTATCCTTGGGAGAGAAAAAATCTTGCAAATTTTTTTCGTGAAAATGTGTGGCTGTCTGTCCCTGCATTAAATTTCTTACGAGAAATGTTTTATAGACTTTATAATACTTAATATACATGTAACTTTTACGGGGTCTATGAATAATTGCAGATTTTTTCGGTGTAAAATTAAAGAGCTAATTAAGGGAGGAACAACCACTTTTTTATAATTAATTAATGGTTTAGAATGGCCTCTCTCAGATCCCAGATATTTGCATTTTTCTAAAAAAATAAAATAGAATTTACGAAGCCAAATTACCGATGCTTAATTTTTCCAACTGGAAATAATTCTGTAGCGAAATTTATGGAGTCAAAAAAATATATAAATGTAATAGCTGTTATCAGCTTCTAACGAAGAATATGAAGGTGGCAAGTTAGAGTTCGGTTTTGCTTTGTTCCAACGGATCTTGGAAATTTGGTTTTATTTTATTTTTTAATATCAATGTAGTTTTAAGAATTCTAAACACTCTTTTACAATGAATGTATGAAATTTTCACTAGTGTCCGATCCTTTAACCAATCAGAGTGCACCTCTGATTAAAAAAGTCATTTAAAACTACATGACCATCGTTTAGTATGTGTGACTCCTCCCATATAAGAAGCGCCATCTCGTCATTCAAAGCGTACTTATGATTTACATGGTTTGAGATAGAAATATGTGGGCCAAAGCAATATAAAAAATCTACATTATATTTAAAAATTCGTTGATACCAGAAGTATATAATAATAAAATAAAATAATAATAATAATAATAATGTATCTCTTGTCACAGAAAAATTAGTCTCGGCCATTAAAATAGAACATGATGTACTCGAGGCATAATTCATTCGGAGCGAATTTTCGCCAAAATTATCTACATGACTAAAAATATTAAATGTATATTAAATGTTAAAATTTGACACCGCAAGGTAATTACTTATATTATTAAAACCATATTTTCGCGATGTAAAAGTTGAGTAAAGTAAGTATATATTGAATTAAGTCCAGCACTATTTTGTTCTTCAGAAGGTACGTGCTTCACGAATATATCATAATGAGATGAATAATACACTCGTTGGCTATATATTATAAACTTCTGGTGAAACGGCATTGGTTCGAACCAAAAAACGTGTATATGGCGAAATCGGACACTCGGGCAAACAGCCAAAAGACTCGAGATATATTGGTATTTGGATTACACGTCTGGGCGAAAGAAAATGATCAAAGAGAGACCGGCAAAACGGGTTGCAACATTCTAATAGCTCAGCGGCCAAACTCGAGAGATGGAATAAGTGCCTTCCCCTATCGGATGAAAGGGTTACCTCGTCTGGAAGAGAAGTGAGCAGACAGATTTACGAGCTAGACGCGGAATTCGTCCGTCTACCCAAGATGTCCGTCCAGAGCTCCAAGTATTCCAATTCGCGTCTGCTCCGAGTCTATTTTTACGTGCGCCCTGCATTGAAATGAAATCCACAAGAAACCGCATCTTCTCTCTTTCGAAAGTATTTGCTTGTTTTTAACACGCAATCACAGTTGCCGATTTGGATGTATTGGTTTCACGTACTGTGTAGTCGCCGCCGCTGCCGCCGCCGTACTACGCATAAATCTTCATCCATTAGGGTTAAAATGCTAAATAATACATTAAAAGCTTTTAAATAACATAACCTCGATAACAGATATTTTTTATGATTTATACGATTTCGCTTATAGAACTACGTCCATTTCTTAAATTAATATCGATTTTATTTTGAAAAGTCCTTTGCCAATTTTGACGTAAGATTAAAGTTGTATTTATAAAATTTAATTTCAAATAACGTTTAAATTTCAATATTTGAACCCTCGCGTTTTGCCTTGGCTCCAAAAAGCCCTATTTTATCGCCAAATGGAAAACGGTAATAATGTAATAAAAATGTCTATTTTTCAGTTCGTGTTTCTTATTACGTTAGTGTACAGGATATTTGATAAGTTATTCAAAATTTTACTTTATTATGAAAGAAAAACTAAACACGTCAGGTGGGTTTTCTCTACTCAAATGTCCATGACATCTTGTTTCTGTTGGAAGTAAACGAAATGCATCTTTTAATAAATAGAAACTCGTATGTTCGTTTAATACGCAATTTCGTTCGAGCTTTATAATCTAAATTGTGATAAGAAAGATGCCAATGAAATAAATAGAAATTTTAATACAGGTCATAGGGATTAAATAGTTAAACTCGGAGGTACGATTCTCAATTTCCGGAATATTTTTTGAAGTGACTCTTTGACCAGTATGTAAAAAAATCAAACTAGCGAGATTTTTAAAATAAAAGTTAATGGAAACATAAGGTTTATGATAAAAGTAGTTATCGCAAAGTGGACAAATAAAACGTTTACAAATTCTAGATAAATTTCAAAATAACCGTTCACCATTGACACCGAAGCATTCTGATGTTTGTTAGAGTTTTGGTATCACGATCGAATAAGGACAGTTAATTTAAAAACATTCTGGTTGCGGAATGTGCATCACCATAAATTAACAAAAAACATTTCTAGACCCACATTCAATCTTTTATTGTTACAATGAAACAGCCGCTTTGCAATCTCTGGCAACACTCTTGTGATATAAAAAACCAAGAGAAAAAAAATAGAGAAATAAACTTAATAGAAAAGTTCTCAATGAAATTCGAAATATTTCACAGCGAACAGTAAAAAACATGTGGAAAAAAAGCAAAAAAGCAGATAAAAACAAGTGGCTTCTCGGAATAAACTCGGCGAATACCCGCTCCTTCTCCCGTATCCGCTAAAACTATTAAAGCAGTCTAGAATGCACCGACTATCGAGGGAAAAAACAACAAGATGGATAGGTGCATTTTCTCAGGAGAGCGGAGAGAAAAATCCTTTTCATCTTTGAATCATTGCCGACAAGTACCAGTACGGCCATACCGGTTCGACATTTCGCGCTGAGCTGACGTCGACTCAAGCTGAACGCGTCTCTCGCGAAAAGCCAGGCTTTCACTAACGTTCCTAATTAAAGATAGTTAAGTTGCGCGTTCTTGTTGGGGAATTATAAAACATGACTGAAACAACCTTGCCGATGGCCACAACGATTTTTTGTTCACTTTTTCTATCCGTACAACGGCGAAGAATTTCGCTGGGTTCCGTGTGTGGTACGAATCCGACTTTAATTTGCGGAGCGCTGGAGGTGCTTTCGGGAGGGAGGGTCGGCATTGGGCAGTAAAGGTCGGCCCGACAGAAAGAACGCCAGCGACGGGGGGCGGGAATGGGGGGAAGCGTAGGAATTCCATAAACTTAACATCTTTCCCAGCCTGTCTGCCGAGGGTTTAACCGAAAAATCCCCTGGACCCACGAACAAGATGCGCATGGCCACGACGCTTTGTGCCCCGACACGCTCGGACGCTCTTCTTCCGCGACCCAAAGCGTCCCAAATTGCGTGTTCTCTTCTGATTTACCAACGGCGTTCGAGACGAATGGTCGCTCCCAATCAGTTTAGAAGAGCTTTATTTCCAAGATGGAATCTGAATTCCTAATACAGATACGCTCCGACCCCGAACATTAAGATGTTAAAATGAAGCTAAAGTTTTTATGAAACTGTTTGCTAGCTTAAAAGTATAAATAGAAATTAAAGCTTAATAATAATAATAATAATCAGCTAGGCACCACCTTAGGCCTAAGTCATCAAGCGACTTTTGAAGCCTTTAATTTAGGTGGCCGGGTTACCATGCGTTAAAGTATGAGTGTATATAATAAAAATGAAATTTGCAAAACCTTTTCAAGCCTAAATAAATTAAAAATGAAGGTCGTTTAAAATGGCTTTCAAATCTACAATATTTGGAAGTTGAAGCTGATTATGATTTGAAAGCATTTGCAAAAACGTTTGTAGAATCTAAAAATAAACAGCCGAGTTTGAGAGATATTTGAGAAATTTGGGCAATAAAATATACGGGAATCTGGCTTCAGACATTTGAAAAGAAATAAATGAAGCGGGAATTTAACAATGGTCCGAGAAATAATCAATAGATCTGATGTATTTTAGGCAATTATATATCTGATTTGAAATTTGCAATTTTTATGGCATATTAAAACCACATAAATCTTGGAAAGCAGTAGACGGTAACCCACGAGACCGTCAAACGAATGAGTTACTTTCGAAACGGTGAATTAGTGGCTAAAGGCAAAATAGGAATCGGCCGCTAAGGTGTTAAGGAATTCCACGCCAGGGCGCAGAGAGCGAGTCAGGCTGCAGCAGCCGATACAAACGAGGCGTTAACAGGAAAATATTCGACGTACAATTACGAAATACTAAAAACAGCAATTATCCAAGAATTTCGACTTTCAGGGAACTTAAATTAGACTTATTATAAATTAACGGGAATACGATAAGAAGAACACTTCATCGTCGGATAACTAACGATGCCATTTTTACTGTCGTTAATTAGACTGACGCAAATGAAACCTGAAGACTTTCAGACGTATATTTTATGCTAATGAAGCTAACGGATTTTTGATTTCGTGTAATTGAGGCGAGATGCCGGCACTTTCTAAGCAACCGGAGACCACCACCAAGAATTAGATAATTTAGAATTTGAAATTTTTATTTTTGTGAGGCGTTCTTTAATTTGAAAAAGAATGAGATAATTTAGAATTAAAAAAAATATATTTCCCGCTCTTTAATTTGAATTTTTTTTAGGACTGCTAATTTTAAGGCGTGTTCATTTTAATGATATAGAAAGCTTAATTCAATTGAATGATTTTTTAATTTGATTTTTATATGAAATTTGTTGTCATAGACTTATTTTTAAATTGGATGACGAAAATGTTACGGAAGAGTGGTATTTGATTGTACAGACGACACTCTAAACGAAAATGATGATATAAAGGAATGTATTAAATCTAATTTTAATACCAGCAATATTTCGAGTACTAATACGAATAATCTTAATCGTCCACATTTCATGAATCAGCACGTGTTTCAAGAATGAAAAATTGATCTTTCACCACCAATTCAAGCGGTACAGATCTAGTTCATAGTGTATCGGATCACTGAGCACGATTTATAAGCACACAAAGTGTTTTAAAAATCTGAACCAGTAAAGAAACCACCTCAGAAATATATACAGTGCAAATTAAACCGGGAGGTCTCGATTTAACAATAGGAAATGATTTACCTCTGATTCGATACAGTTTAGTCCGTAACTAAGCTGGCGTATAAACGCCGTGCAGCCATTGAGCCAGAGTAGAGCACTTATTTGGAAAGTATTCTTCACAACCCCTTTTTTGGGAAATTTTCAACGGTCTGATTTAATGTGGTATTAACGCTTCGTTCACAGCGATGATATAACGTTATTGGGGACAATGGAATTATGTCATTTTTCCCGCCAAATTTATTCTAATTTGGTGCCTCCCAAAGCTTGTAAAAAAAGCTCGCAGGTAGGTCGCGATACCTATTTTTGGGAGAAAAACTTTTGGATGGGATGCAGAGCGCTCTTGACGTCACAAGCTGAGGAAGGCCACGTGGCTCTGTCAGCAACTAAGAGTAAGGTGGAGAAGTGACAACTCAACATTTGTGACGTAAAAAGAGACTTCTTTGTCGAAATATGCCCAACGACTGAGACTCACCTTGTTGAAAAACTACAATCGCGTTACCATGAAAATGACCAAGTAAAATAGATTCTAAAGGTGTAGTCTAGCTCACGCACCCGCATTAAACTATATCGCCACCACAAAAAGGTCTCGCGCATGCCTCTCGAAAAGTGAAACTACTGACGTGACATGCCCTTAAAAAAAGCACAAGAAGATGGATTGTTGGCGTTCATCTTAACGCCCTCTTTTGGTGCTTTTAAACGAAAACCCACATTCATGTATTCAAAGTAGCTTGGGATGTTTTGATTTGTTTTTAAAAATATCATAACCTCTTTTTGGCCTATTAAGAATGGATCCATCAAAATTCATCAATGTCTTTAAAAAACTTAATTTAAATAACGATTTATTTCAATTTGATTAAAATTAGATAAAATAAATTTTCATCTACATAATTTTTATTCATTTTCAATATCTTATTGAAACATAATTTAAATCTCACACAAACTAATTTAAAAATTATCATAGGGACGAAAGTTAAAATGTTAATAAAGAAGTTTCTATTTAAATAATTTTCTTATTACTCGAAACGAACTTTATTCAAACATACGTATAATTCTTGATATTTTGCCAATATAATGGTTTTAATTCGGTAAATTAAACGATATAATTATAGAGTATAAAGTCTTTATTAAATAAAAATAATTTTACCACATCTCAACTCTTTAAGTACGTTTAATTGTAGTTGGAAGCATATTTATAAAATCTATTGTTCTAACAAAAAAGCCTCAAAGCGTTTCGCTTTGAGCTATATTCTGCGTTTTCTGAGGATAAAATATATCATGGATGATTTAACTAACGTACGTGCTTCATTCACTGGGAATCATTAAGTAGGTAACCTTCGTCACTCCAAATGTGAAATGATCTTTCAAAAGCTTTCCTGTCTCGTGTGAACGAAATAATACTTCTTATCTCGCGTATTCAGTTTTATAACCCTTCAATTTCATTTTCCAAATTAATCAAACCAGCAACGGCGCTGTGTCTATGAAACACCGGAAAAAATAAGGTATTATAGAACTTTCTCGGATGGGGCTCCGAATATAGTGTCTCACGTCCTTGGTAGTGAAATCATAACGGTACTCGTCCGTGAGAATGATGGAAAAGGAAAGTAATTATATCACTAAAGAAGATGGAGACCACCTCGGGCGACCGGGTGGATGTCGCACACTGTGGGTCGAAGGTCAAACGTTCCTTCTCTCGGGAGAAGTTTTGTATTACGGTTTATTTTAAGGGTCTCACCATTTAGCGAGAATCAATTTCGAATAAAATAGAGCCAAGGGGCTGATTACTCGGATTAAACGCTTCCGTTAGTGATAACGTAATCGTAAAGAAATCTTCGGTAATCTCAAAGTACTCATAGTAATTTGTGCGTAATCTTGATGTACTCATTCTAACCTTCGCGTAACTTCGACGTGCTCATTGTAATGTTCGCGTAAACGTTCTGCTGGTATTCTTGTCGTACTCCCTTCTTACATTATTGGTTTAGAGGCAAAATCTTCAGTAATCATCCTCAGAGCCAATCAAATAGACCAAGGTAATACAAAATTTGTTTTTATGTTATAACGCTATATTCGGCATAATTATATTCTCGTAGGATATGCAAAATAAATTTTGCACAATTTGGCAATGATTACATGACCTAGTCATTTGAAACACCAATCATCATAGGTCTTGTAATTTTAAGAATATATCAATTTTAGATTTAATTTATAATAAAATATTTAAAAGAAGGAACTCATGGAATTTAATAAAACTTTTTATTACTAATAAAAAGTTTTATTAAATTCCATGAGTTCCTTCTTTTAAATATTTTATTATAAATTCATCTACCATGGTATTAATAGGTTTAAAAGTTTTAGATTTAATGATATTTTAAGAGAACATCACTTTTATATTCTATGATGTTTTTAGATTACATCGATTTAATATATATGGGATAATTTTACTCCATGATAATTTTGGAATATAGAAATTTCACGAGAATTTTATGTTAATCATTCTACGAGCAAAATATCTGAAGGGAGTGAAGTTGGCTGTACTCACCGGCTGCGCAGAGTGAAATAAATATCTGTGCGTGCCTCTTGACTGCGTTTTTGCACGATTCGTCTAGTTGTGACATGCGTCTGAAAATGTGCTCCAGGAAGTCGTTCGGTGTAATTGCACAAAGGTCCCACTTCAGACGACTCAAGACTAGGATTTCCCACCCCTGCACAAAAAAATCTCATGTTAAAAGAAAATCTTTATGGTCTGTTTTCTAAATCAAATTTTCTGCCAGTACTTTAACAGTTAATTTAATTTGTCTACTATGAATATATATTGAAAACATAACAATAACTGTTCATCGAGTATTCACAATTTATTGTTGCTGTTGTACAATATAGACACTAAACGTATAGGTTCGATTGTTATAAATTAATTGTTGCTTATGTACATTAAAAACAGTGATTACAGAGGCTTGAGTGTAAACATCTGGTTGTTGTTAACGTACAGTAATGACAGTAAACCTTTAGGCTCAAGTATAGGTTCATGATTGTTTTTGGTGTACATTGAAGGCACTTAAGGTATCAGTTGGGGTTAGGACAACTTATAGAGGCTAGTGTACATATAAGACAGTAATTTATTGCTGTTGGTGTTCATTGAAGACACTAAAGGTATATGTTCGAATACAAATGGCTTATTGGTGCTGGTGTTCATTGAAGACCGTTAAAACATAGTTTGAGTATAAACAACATGTTTTGTTGATGTACATTAAGGCATTAATCACAATTTAACAATTGCACCATTGTTACTAGTGTACATTAAAGGCATAGGTTCCAGTATAGATGCATATATTATTTTCAATAAAAAATCCAATGAATGGAAAACAGCGGCATAGTCGACATGAGCGGGAAAAATATATTTTATGTCTGTCATTTATGGCGGTCATATTTCAGTTCAATATACAGCATTCTATTTAGAACAAGATTTTCAAGGATATTGTTAGAATCGTTCCATCAAACAGCCCAGTTAAAATCCGACTGGAGGGAGAATATTTCGTACCACGGTACTAAGAAAAAGACAAGTGACATATTTTTACGTACGTTGATTTAAGCACCTTGAAATGACATTTTCCCCGTCCAATATTCGGGGTTTGTAGTAAAAAAATGGACATCACGAAATATTTGAAATCCGAATAAATATCGTTTTTGCATCTAAATTTGTGCCGCGAAACCGGTTTTAACTTTTGCGCAAAAATAGAAGGGGAAAATAATTCACCTACTTTCAAAAAAACATTAAAAAAAGGTTGGGAGACTTTTCTAAGAAGCTTCGAAGTATTTGGTAGACAGTGTGCTTACGTAAGTAGCTGGTAATGGTAGGGGAAAAAGGAAAGTATTGAATAGCGACTAAAAATCCAGTTTATTTTGCAAGCGTTCGCGGCCAGGCGCAATATTTCATTCGTACTTGTTACCGGAGATGATCAGACGTGAGGAGAGCCGACTTTCTTTCCAGTTTGGTTGTCAATTTAGGACCCGTCTGTCAAAGGCTTAAAGGGTAGTCTTTTGTAGGGTAATCTTATAAAAATACGTAATGTTTATAGATCCAAAACGTCGTATCTCGAAAATAGGAGAAAAACTAGGTTTTTTTTTAATCAAGGTTCAATTTCCCTGAATTTCCAGGTTTTCCAATAGAAATTTCAATGATTTTTCCAAATGCAAGGGTACCTAATGTTTTAAGATAACCTATGATCTTATGGTGTCGCATTTGACCTTTAAACTAAATTGATTCCATATTATTATATATAATTTCAATAATCTAATTTTATTTTTTTCTTAACCCTCATAAATTTCCTGAATTTCCCTGATTTTAAATAAAAATGGAAATTTTCCTGATATTTCACTGACCTTTCTGGTTTTCCAGGTCAGTATGAACCCGGTTTATTCATCATTTTGTTCGAATAAACCACGGCTTTTTGTGGTATAATTACTATAAGTATAGAACTATACTCATCTATAGAGAAACTATCATGAAAGATGGGTTTAAAGGGAATATAACCAAGAATATTTTGGTCGTTTCCGACATTTTCGGTGCTGCTGCTATGTAGTGTTTTACGTAGGTAGTCCCTAAATTGAAGTTATTTTTCCATAAAGAACGCGTTGCAGCTTAAGTTCTTTATAAAGATTTATCTACACCATCTCATCCTTCTGCAACTGTTAGAAGTCGTTCAGCATTTTCCATTTTTAGAATCTAATTTCCTTGAACGTCTATCAAATTTATTTTCTTTAAGGTAATAATTAAATAAGGTTGTAGTAATTGAGTGACCAACTAATCTATGCAGCAATAAAACATCATTTTGATACTGACTTCGTCTGTATAATGTAGTATTATTATTTAATCGTTTTGCAATATATGTAAAGCAGTGTAAATATCGAATGAGTATAAGATATTTGCGAAAGAAAGCCTAGAAATCTGTAATAAATAATCTTGGTAAAAGCAATGAAGCAATAAAGAGATAGTTACAGTGGCGTAGCAAGGGAGGGGTTCATTTTTACATGAGCTATCCCTGGAAATCGGTAGAGGGGAGAGTTACAGAAATCTGGTGTAAATTGAGAGGGGCGGCAAACTTTGGGACGGCTCTGGATGGCAAAAGGTAAGTAAATCAATGGAATTTTTCGTTTATAACTTACTCTGAGGTAGCCCCTAAGCGCCCAGTTGACCTTGATTTTTGAAGTTAAAAAGGGCTATTTCTTCATATACGACAGTTTCGCGTTAAATTTACCAACGATAAAACGAGCTTGAATCATAAAATATCTTTCTTTGGAACCTGCGAGCACGCGCGATAGCACGCGCCGGCACGATAAAAGGGGGAATGTTTTTTTTCATATTCTAACGTCGTATACCAGCACGACACTTATGAATGACCCGGGGCCTATTTCTGACACGAGATATGAGAAAACGGTGGCTCCCTCTATCGGTGTTTAATAAAAAATGTACCAACTCGGTCTTGGGCGCTCACCTCCACCTCGCCCTGTCTTCCCTTTGACCGAAAATGGTGCGTGTTTGGGGCCCCAAAAATATTTCGCATACCTAAGCCTTTGTTCGTCACCCGCTCTGCCATTGAAATAAGAGCACCCTCAAAAGAACGTATAGGTTTTAGATTATCGCGTCTTGAACCGAGTTTCTTCGAATACGCGGTAGATTCCAGGGTTCAGTCGCATTGTACCGTTTTCGTGGGCACTTTCGTTGAAAAGAACTGATAAAAGCGACGAGCGGTAGAAGTTTCGTCTGCTCTAGAGATCAGATTGAGACTAAAAGCGATGAAATACGAGAGTCTTCTAGACCTTTGGAAGCGGTGTTAGGTAAGGTGGGCTTAAAGTATTGGTCGGGATCGCTTTGTGAACGGGCTGTCGTCAACTCAGCCTGTCAGCTAGGAAGTTGACGTTCGCATTTCGTCTGGATACGTTTGTCGCGCAATTATCGATTTGAGCTGGATCCAATAGAACTTGATAGACTCCACCTGATAATTTTATCACGACCAAAATTATGATCATTTTAAAATAACGCCATAGATGGTAAGAATATTCACATTAAATTAGCCTTTAATTTTGTATATTTAATTCCATTATCTTCGGCTGCTTTTTTGGCGAGAAAGACATATAAATAATCAGATTCATTAGTCTTAGGTAATAACGTTAAATAACTAAAGACTAATTACTCAAATCACTTTAAAAAAATCAGTTAAAGGAGAATTGCAAAGAAAAACTGTTATGAATTAACAAAAATTACAAAAAACTGAAACAAATTATGTTAATTACTTAAAAACTAAAAGAGTAGTAGAAATTACTAAAATCTGTGATGATCTAATTACTAAAATCCCCGTGGGCAAATTAATGTAAATCATGGAAACATCGTTAAAAATATCTATTCAAAAATTAAATCTACAAAATATTTGTGACTACCTTTGTATGAAACTCAGGTAGATTTAAATAACATCTTCATATGTCAATAACAGAAACTGTAAGTCGTGACGACAAAGGTTAGCGCGACAATATCTAACTTTTCTATTTGCTAAGACGAGATGGCTGTCGAGTCTAGTGGGAACGTACGCGGAGACGGGAAAGATTTCCCTCCAAAATTGAGACCTTTCCCGCCAAAACCTTCGCGAGCGGTCGTATAGCTACCCACGACTTTTGAAAGACGAAATTTCATTCGCAAAAAAACTCGCGTATATTTTTATTTTGCCCACCATCGCTGGTACATTCATTTTGAAAAAAGAAACGTCGATATTTGAATACTATGTATTTCTAAAGAGTGGTGGAATGCGGCGTTGTATATCCTCGGAGCGTCTCGAGGGGCTAATAGGTGCGACGGCGCAGACCCACGCTTTAATCGTGTGTGAATAGGGATAAATATTATCCCAGACGGCAGTTAGCGCATTCCTGCGGGCGGCAAAGCACCGGAAACTGGCTTCATTCGAGTCGACGCTACGACGTTTTTTGGATTAATAAAAGTCTCGGGATAAACCCAGATGTAGCGCTCCAGTTACCAGCACCGAAACTTCTCGGGACCAATGTGAAGAAGTCGTGACAAACTCCCTCGGAGGACGTTCATTAAGTGCATCGCGAGTAAATGGAAAAGATGGCGATAATTACAAAACAATCAAGTAGAACGGCACTCGCGATTTGAAAATTATCATCTTGGATTGTGTTTAAAGAAAGAAATTCTTGAATGGAGATTGCGTTTACGAGGTTAATTGCGAGTTGTATGTTCTGGCAACCAATGTGGGTCACTGCATTCCAAAACCACCACAACATTACTGGATTAAGGATTTCGCGGTCATAGAGACTTTAGCACAGGTTGAGTTCAGTTTGAAATAATCAACTTGAAAAGAAGAAATAACTAACCAATCGTGTTGATTGAAAATATCCGGAGTATAGACGATTCGCGATTTACTTACTCGAGTAATCGTTTATCGACGATTTACTTACACAAGTAATCCATTATCAACGTATTACTTACACAATTAATCGATTATTAACGATTTACTTAGATTAATAATCGATTATTGACGATTAACTTACTCGAGTAATGGATTATTGACGATTTATTTACCCAAATAATCGATTATCGTTTATTTACTTACTGGAGTAATGGATTATCGACTATTTACTTACTTGAGTCATGGATTATCGACGACTTACTCGAGTAATCGATTAATGACGTTTCACTTACTCAAGTTATTGATTAACGACGACTTACTTAATCAAATAATCGATTTATGACGATTTACTAACTTTAATAATCGATTATCGTCGATTCACTTACTCGAGTAATCGATTATCGTCGATTCACTTACACGAGTAATCGATTATTTGACGTTACTTATTCGAATAAACGATTATTTGACGTAACTTAAAACTTAGAAACTGAAATAATCATGAGGTATTCAAAACTAATCAAATTATACGCAATGGTAACCTTTTGTTTTTGTTTGGTTTTTCTTAGAACAAACTCATGGTGTCGGCCAAAGGCCTTAGACACCAAAGGTAATCTTTTATTATGATTGAGCATGAGTAGTCTTCATCATACCTCGGTATTCAAGATAAATCAAAATCAAAGTGAATTAAAACCAATTTTATACCTGTAACCAAATCAATAAAAATTACCTCAACATCTCAGTATTTATTGTGACACCATCTACGGCAGTTTTTCGAAACGAGAGAAAAGGCAATTTCACCCTTGCCAGTTCTATTCTCTTATAGTATATGGCGCTTGTCAGACCTCATTGCTTAAGTGGTTTATTTATGTGAAGCGACTAAAATTTAAAAGTTTTGTGGCGACAGTGTAGTCTTAGCTACTCTGGTAGCTCTCGAGTTTAAGGGGCTTAACACTAACAGCAAACTTGTAACCAAATATCTCATTTCAAAATACTGATTTCCGATTAACAGAAAATAAAGAGCCATTGAAGAATGTATTCATATATAAATAATCAATGTCTCATAATAAGCCTTTTCACTTATTTACGTGAGATGCAACCTTGACTTTATTGAATTCTGTAACCCCATTTTGGAAGGCGTTACGTGATACTACGTAACAACATTACGTTTCATAAGTCGCAATTGTGGGCCAGAACTGGCGATATCACGCTGCGTCCGCTAATTAGCTATTCCAGTTGGATATAAAGCGGCTATTAAGGCTAAGTAGGCGGAAATGATTCCTTCGCGAGGTTGCAAAGTGGCACATAATTAAAACTGCTTAGATTTAATTTATGAAAAAATTAAACAACTTTTTTCTTTGGTATTCGGGTTTCATGAAAATGAAGCAATGTTAAAATCACCCATTTTCTGCTTTGAACATTAACATCACATTGGAACACTAAAACATAACGAAGAAATACTTTTACAATGAGATTATTTTACATATTTAAAAGACTTTCACGTGTTTAAATATATTTATTTGCTTATTTCTGTTTTTTTTTAAACATTTCAAACATTTTTCCAGTTATCTATTTTTATTTATAAATGCGAGGCAAAAAGGGTCATAAAAGACATTTCTAGCTTCTTAATTTAGTCTTGAAAAAGACATTTCTAGCTTCTTAATTTAGTCTTGAAAAAGACATTTCTAGCTTCTTAATTTAGTCTTGAAAAAGACATTTCTAGCTTCTTAATTTAGTCTTGAAAAAGACATTTCTAGCTTCTTAATTTAGTCTTGAAAAAGACATTTCTAGCTTCTTAATTTAGTCTTGAAAAAGACATTTCTAGCTTCTTAATTTAGTCTTGAAAAAGACATTTCTAGCTTCTTAATTTAGTCTTGAAAAAGACATTTCTAGCTTCTTAATTTAGTCTTGAAAAGGACATTTCTAGCTTCTTAATTTAGTCTTGAAAAGGACATTTCTAGCTTCTTAATTTAGACTTGAAAAAGGTCTGATTTTCAAAAATTTCCAGATTAACTAACAAGGAGACTACCCGAGGTGTTACACACCGATTTTGCTCAAACTCGGGGGATTGGTAGACCTTCATGTAACTTGAAAAATCCTTAAGGGATTTTATTCAATGGGCAACGGGTTTGCCATGGCAACGAAAAATGTTTTTTACAACATAAAATGGAAATTTTCCCATTGAAAATAACATGGGATTTTGACCGATTCCAAGGGTCCCCCCTGTGAAACATTTTACAAAATTGAAAAAAAAATTAAAATACCAAATTTATAAAAAAAAAATTATAAAAATTGACGAAAAAAATCAAAATTGGTCACATTTTGATCAATTTTTTAATTTTTTTTCACAGGGAAATCGGTCAAAATCCCATGTTATTTTATGTTGTCAAAACATTTTTCGTTGCCATGGCAAACCCGTTGCCCATTGAATAAAATCCCTTTAGGATCTTTCAGGTTACATGAATCCCCCAAGTTTGAACAAAATCGGTGTGTAACACCTCGGGTAGTCTCCTTGTAAGTTAAAATACCCCATCAAATATTTGAATCTATCAGATACTGTGGTTTATTAACTTCTGCTAGCATCAAATAAATAAATCAAACGGATTTATCAGAAAGAAAACTTTTTCTACAACATGGTACAATGATGGGAATCGTACGTTTTTGAAACATATTAATATGTTATTAATAATAAGATAAACCTTGATAGTGTAAAAAAATTTAATTTTTAAGAAATCGAAAGAATTATATTTAAAGACAGCGTACCACGACAAACGTAAAGTGAAGTCATTGGCTCTCAATTACACGCGTTCCTGACAGTCATAAATTGCTAAACATCTTGTTAAAATCGTTCTTTGGATTTCATACTCACAATGCGCGTGCACGCTATTCAAAGTGTTGGCAACTTGACAACAAAGGCGGCTAATAGGCTTTTCGAGGGTCATTGTCTTACGTAAATTGCAGACTGCGGCGGCATCAGCCAGAATTATGATTAGGTACGTTAAGCAAACCCCCACAGAAACTGCAGCGAGCCTTTGACAATACTACAACTTTATCTCTACGAAACGTCTTCTTAGCGAGGTGGAAGCTAACACTTTGACGTTCATAACCATCAGTTTGCTTAAACTCCCGTATTATTTTTTACGCCGTCTGAAAGTTCAACTTTGTCGCCTGTACTTTTATTTTCGGTTTTGCGAAAAGCACGTTTCGTATTTGAAAGGCGATATCTTCAACTATCAGTGTCTCAATTTTATCTCGCTCTCGTACTCTGCCACAACCAATTAATGGATGAAAATTGTCTGACGCCGCGGAGAAACTCAGAATGGACCAAAATTTTAACTTTTAAGAATGCGCAATTGGAATATAGAGAACCAAATTCCTTCTGATAACTATTGAAATAAAACGACCCGTTGCCATCATGATCGAATATTCTACAGGCACGAGATGGGGGAAGGAAAAATGTCACAGGCGTGTGCTTCAATCGCGTAGGAACTCAAAGACTAAATTTGGTTTGTGTAAAGATATGTGGCTATTGACGGTTGAAATACACGAAATATCATACACTGTTGGACTTTAACTTAAACTAGCATGAACTACTTATATATTTTGTGACTTGCTACGGAAAACCGTTTGTTAAAATTGTGTTTTGAGGAAATGTTTTATGAAGAACATCTACTTTTGCGTGATCAAAACATATCTAACACGATGATTATCTTTGATACCTTATTTATATCATCCGATTTATTTTTAATGAATTCCGTGTATTCTCCTGATTACTCCTGATTCTACTTTAAACATCGATTATCACTTTATATGACTCAGTGAACGCTAACTTAAATTCAGACTAACATCTTCAAATTATCGCAACTTTGTTTCGTATTAATTATCCGTCAAATCAGATAACCACGTATCTTAAGAAATTGGACATTAAATTAAAATTCATATTATATAAAATTCGGTCCGTTCTTTGACAAAAATTGAATCGGAAAAAAAACTTTGCAAAATACGACTTCGTGGAATTGTAGGTCACGCGTTGGCCATATTTCATTTTGATTAAAATATTGTAAGTCTCACGGATTCGAATATCATTCTAGCGAAATTACTCCCCGAAAGGTCTTCCATTATCTAAGTTTCGTTTTAAAACCACGGAAATTAATGCGAGTAGCGCGTGAATATGTAAAATGCAGACAAGCAGTTTAGAAATATTAGGAAGAAAAATGCTGAAGATATCGGATGGCAGCGTCACTGTATCGTCAGCGAGTCTCTCTCAGGGCGCCATCGATCTGGCCGCCGTCTCTTTGCCTTTATACTCGATTGTGCTCGCTGGCACCGCGCTGCTAGTAACAGCACTTTCAGACATCGTCTCGGATTCCACTTTCCCAACACCGGCAGATTTCCCAAAACAAATCGCCTTGTTTTCGCGTCTCGCTATTAAAGGAAGTATTAAAGGTGCTAATTGTGGGAACAGAAATTTCATTTCAAATCCTCAATCATATCTTCATTCCACTTTCAGAATTGACTCAGTTTTAACGGGTTCAAATTCCCAAAATGTTCAAAGTTTTCTCTGGAAAGTTTTAGGGTTTTTTAAACTTATAAAGGCGAAATTTGTAAATTTTTACCTTTTTTGTAAACTTTTCTATTTGCAACAAATTAAATTTCCTGACTTTTTCCTGACTTTTAGACCCATTTCCCAATTCCCAGACTTTTCCAGTACAGTCAAAGCCAGAAGCTAGTGAACCGCCCTTTTGCTTACTTTACATATAGTATACACTTGGATTATGATCAGTAACGCAATCAGTATTATGCATTCTTTATAAAGCAATTTTGGGCTTGAGAAAAGTCACGCTGCAGTTGATTTCCACTGTAGAATAACGGACCTCAGCAAAATTTGTGGTAAAGTGGGATACCTTACTAAACAAATCTACCTTTAGATTTAAGTAAATTAATTTTAAATTGACTTTGAAGGTTTTATACCCTTTAACTATCCACTACAGGTTAAATTAAACGATAAATTAGTTACTTTTAGTTTTTTTTTCATGTTTATCGATTTAAGACTTAAAGGGCTAACATTTCTGGTTATCAGAATGGGAAGCAGATTTTGGGTTGAAATAGCTAGTTTTTCGAGATTTCTATCTGTAATAAGTAAGCAATGGATAAGCGATTAATTTCTCCAAAATATCTGTTGAAAACATAACTAGAATTTTTAGGGTCATTGAATTTTAAGGGATTTTCTTTCAGCTTAACCCAATTTTTTGTACCATGATTTATTTTGTTTTTATTACGATTTCTACTGATTTTATTATGATTTCTACTAATTTTATTATGATTTCTACTGATTCTATTATGATTTCTACTGATTTTATTATGATTTCTACTGATTTTATTATGATTTCTACTGATTTTATTATGATTTCTACTGATTTTATTATGATTTCTACTGATATTATTAGGATTCCTACTGATTTTAGCATTCTTTTTTCTGATTATACTACGGTTTCTACTGATTTTAAAATTATATCTCATAATTTTTACCATGATGTATACTGATTATAACATGACCATGATTTCTTTTAATTTTTACCATGATGTATTCTGATTATAACATGATCTCTTTTAACTTTTATAATGATTTACACTGACTGTACTATGATTTCTATATTTTATGATTCTAACTAATAACTACAGGATTAGGACGATTATCATAATTTCTGATTCCACAATTTCTAACTTAATTCCTAATTGCTATACTTATAAAGCTACGTCTTGTGAACTAAGAATAGCATTTTCATATTGCTACTTTATATTAAATTATTTTCTCAGAAGCATCTTTCAAAGTGCCACAGAATCTTTTGGGTAATAATGCTAAATTATCAATCGTTAGAAGAGGACAGTGGCGTAGCCAGGAATTCGTCAAGGGGGGGATTGAAGTATGTGAATGTTAACAGGGGGTCGAGAAGGGTTGGAAATGTAGTACAGTCAAAGGTAGGCACCCAGAACCCCCCCTGGTCTACGCCACTGGGAGAGGAGGAACTACCCGACTTTCTCGTTGAATTTGTTTAACGGATTTTGCGGCCTTTTAAGAATTGAATGGTATCAATTGAAAATTAAACGTAAATGAAAGAAATCTCAAATAAATAATTTGGAAACAAACGCTTCTCGGAACACGTGCATTAAAAAGAGAATGGGGACAGGAATTAGGACACGACCACGAAATCTTAATATCAAAGAAATAAAGAAAGAAACCCAGTCTGCAGAGGCTAAGATGTGGCCTACTTTTACTCTCCCAAAACATTGAGTCGGTGGGTCCGCATCCACCCTCTTCGGAACGTTCGAGAGATACTCTAGAATATACCATATACTTGTATGATTCACTTTGCACGATTGTGATCTACACGTTCTACGTTAAGCTAGGCGCCCACTGGCTCTCCGTTTCGTATCCGTCCTGCCTTCCACAAGGCATTGTCTCCGTTACGAAGCAAAGGCTTGTGGAAGGTAGTACGTAGACGTTACGAAGAGCAGTGAGCGCTTGGCCTAAGAGTGTATAAATGTTATGGGCGCTTTTTGGGTCGCGTTTTACGAGTAACGCGAATTCACGTTATAAGACGTACAAAATAAATTAAAAACCTTCGGAAATCATCTGACTGTAACTTACGTTCTGCGTTAATTTGCGTGAAATTCTAATAAGCAAGCCGTGGTTTTGCCATACCGTTTGGTTCAGCAAAGGGGCCTCAAACAGCTAGTACGCCCCCTTGCGCTCTTCTCGAGAACACCACTGTAAGCAAGCTTCTATCACTACCTACGTTATTAATGAAGGCCCGTGCAAGCTCAAAAATATATATTTCCTGGTCCTTAGAAATTCTCCGCAAATTCCCGCTCGGTGCGCATTTACGTCCAATATACTGCTCGGGCCTTGTCTAAAGCATAGGCCATGGTGATTAAATAACGTAGGCTACGGCCGGTAGTGGCTGCAACGCAGCTTCGGAGAACCACGTTTAAAGAATAAAACTAATTTTTAAGTTTTTTTTTATAAATTCTAAATATTTATATTACATTATTTTAAAATCGAAATATTAGTTAAGTAGTGCTTCTATACAAGCACTGCCATCTACCGTTTTAAAAGTAACTATTAGCTAGCTGACGTCATAAGTCAATGAGCTCATTCGGAGGTATGAGATCATAGTACAGTTCTGGTATGTTTTTTTCTACCTAACTGCGGATGCGTTGAACAATATTGAAAAAAATTATTACTATATTTGCATGTCAAATTTATCAGATTTGGATCGTTTTATTTAGCTGATTATCTTAATTGATGATGATGAGTTGTTCCTTAATTAAATAAATTAGTTAATTGTCACACGTATACTTTTGGTTGTACTTAAAAACATAAAAAATACTCTGCATTAACCATTTAACCATTTAAGAGATTTTTATATTTTTCATTCATAGTTTTCATTCATAAAAACACAGTCGTTTTTGTGAATGCAAATTCCAAACGGGGCTTATTTTGCTTCTTTATCTTCGAAATACAACTCTGGAAAAGCCCCTGACAACACAGCTATTTTTACATCCTCCATTCTTCATGTACGTTATTTATCCACTCCAGACACTTGCACTAGTTAGAGATTAGACTCGAAAATAAAAGCGGGGGGGGGCGGATAAATAGCGTGAGGGGGTCCCTAATCACGTGACAGGAGACCAATGGGGGCACCGACTTGATAACTGACTTCCTGTCAATAGACGAACGGCGCAGTTTGGCAAAGTCTGCTAATTCTATCAAATCTAAGAATGGAGTATTTCTACTACACCGAACCTTATTTGTATCTTCTCGTTTTATCTGGATTTAACGATAGCCAGAATTTACCGTCAAAGAGATTCTCTCTAATCAGGCTCTTGAAAAGACTCGTTGTAAGAAATAAATACTATCCCCAACCTGAGCACATTATCACCTTAGAAAGTTGACAAATGTATTCATATTGTTGGGGTGGTACCGTAATAATAAACATTTCCGATATAAATATTATCAACTGGCCTACACAGAAATTGAAAGTACAGACCGTTGCGCCTTTAAAAATGCAACCATTGATATATACTGCCCTAAACATAAGTAACATACGTAACGGATATTTTAAAAGTCGGAAATTGTTTCAGTAAAAGAAATTTGAAAACAAGTCTATTTTCCACTCCTCCTCAACATAAGCAACTTCCGTAACCTTTTTGAAAATTTCGTTTTTGCTTAAATTTGATATTTCAAAAGATAAATTTTAAAATAATGTTCAGTGTTAAAATATTTTAAATATTAAAAACACTAGTAAAAATTATTACTACTTCATGTATATGAGTATATTGACTTAGCTATATAACAAATATTGTAACCAAACTTAGATCAACTATATACACTTGAAACTTGAAACTCGGCTGACCAAAGGACTACGGTTCAAAAGCTCCCTGTTAAATTTAAAGTACTTTTTACTAGTGTTTTAAAATTTATATTTGTCAATTCGTTCTCCCTTTAAGGCTCTTGCTAATTCAAATTAACACATTTAAATTTTTCCTTTATTCATGAAAACTTGCTTCAAATCAAAATTATCCGAAAATAAATGAAATAAAATTCTAACATACCATGATTTCTTCTGTGGTGACAGATTCGTCTGTGTAGAGTCTTAACTTCTCAGACCTGATAGATGGGGTCTGACGAAGCTTGGAGGAAAGTAGCAGACAGACGCAGCCAAGCAGCTGCAATTGGCTCTTGGGGATGCGCACGATCGACAGGAATCTGTCCAGGTAGTTCATGGCCAAAGGGAACACTTCCTCTTGGCATTTTTCCTCTTCGCACACCTGACAATGACAAATACCTTGTCATCAATTTATATACTTCAAATATGAATTTAATCTCTCTAATCTTATTTTTATTTTTCTATTGTGAAGCTCCAATATCAACAATTACTTCATTAAGTCCTATTATTAGCAACTAAAAGATGAAAAGAGGAGAGAGCTAATGAACGAAAAATATGAACTGTAGCATCAAAAAAAGTAATGTCTGTAATTTAATTTTAAAGTTTAATTTAACTTTAATAAGAATAATCACAATCGGTCCTAATGCTAGTGCCAACTATACAAAGCTCTTATGCAAGTAGCTATAAAATAATAAAAGTATATTGAGTACTACTTAATAAATATTAAGTACTACTTAATTAATACTACTAGATACATACATGGAAAAAACACTAATTAAAATTTAAATAATAACTTAATATCTTATTACATTGCATTATATATTATATGATATTGCGCGATATGATATGATAAACAATAAATATATGGTACATCAAGTTCCATTTAGATCCTTTAAATTTCTAATATAAACTTAATTTAGTACAAAAAATTGGTAATACCTATAACACAGCGTGAGAACGAACCTCCGGTATTTACATAATTTCCTTTTTGTTTTCATTTCAAAGTATACGTTAAACAAAAAACAATAGCGTAGAATGTTAAATAAAAAGGATGGAAGTTTAAAGTGCGAGTCCACTGTTTGTCGATTGGATTCGCCCAAACTTGCTAGGAATGCTTCAAATAAATATTTCATACATCAAACTGAAAATATATTTTTATCAAAGCCGTACTTCCGTCAACAACAATAGCTTAAAGGGACTATAGCCCTAGCATCGAAGGTTGAGATTCCTTCAGTACTTGACCGTGGAGCTACAGTCTACACTGTAGTAGGATATTCATATTTTCCATCCTGTTGGGACGTTTAATTTCAGGCCATAAAAGCTACCAACAGGATTTTCAACTACGTTTTAGACTGTAGTGCCACGAGTGAGTATTAACGGAAGCTTGACTTTAACCTGCTATTGTAATACTCCCATTTAAATAAACAAGGTTAATAAAGTAGTGTTATAAGCCTATTATTACGTTCTAGAAGTTTCAGTTAGTGGAAATAAATATTCATAGCTATGGGCGGAGTGACGTCACACCCAGAAAGAAAAGCGCCTCTTGCGAAAGAAATAGGCAACGTAACAGCAAATGATCACGATAAAGTCTTTTGCCTCCTTGCACGAGTCTATGGCCTAAGTCGGTCATTAGAATTGTGTGGTCGTTCTATAAATGGCCACATTTGAGTGAAACATTTAACTTGTGGAAGATTGTGAAATGGCACACTTATGTACATCATAATGTTAAACTTATGATAGTGTAAGGGCTCAGACCCTGATCCCTAAAAAATCTGATATAATCTAATAGATTTTTTAATTTGTGTATTGCAAAGCGGGTTTACCTTCAGGGGCAGGATAATTAATCAATACTAGCTAGTTTCGTTTGAAAATTCTGCTTCAAATATTTCAAGATTATTTATTTCTTCACTCGGTAGCAGAAGTATATATGTAACACGAGAAGTATTCATCCAACGGTTCAACAAAGATAAGTTAAACATCAGTCTAAAGTTAAAATTACATTCAAATTATTAAAAATGTGGGTAAAGACGAAATCACGTATTAATAAAAAAAGCAATTTAATTTTTTTTTGTTAATGCGTGGTAAATTAGGGTACACGAAGAGAGTAACAGAGTAGCTGTTTGGTTAATATTAACAAATGTAATTTAGTTAAGTTTTCGGTGATTATAAAGAATGAAACAATGGGGTTTTCCCTAGTAATAAATTTTGTAGCGCAACCAAATATTTTTCCTATGGTAAGATGGACACTTATTTATAAGATATAAATAACATAAGTCTCAGGTTATTCTTGAACTCCTCAACCGCCTACTTAATATAAAATATACTCGTACGAAATATGTCCCTGCTATCTTTGGTAGAAGTCCAGAAATATTGACACAGGGGCGAGAGATGACTGTTCTCGCGCGTGGATTGAGAGCCTTCAAAAAAAGTCGATAAAACTGCAGACATTTCGAGTCGCTGCCGTTACAGTTACGCGAAAAAATAACAAGCAGCCCACAATAATGCACGTCGCTGTCATATCAGCAAGGACAAATGGGTACAATGTTCCTTTTTTGCGGCCATTTACTGGTGGGCCATATTAAATTATCATTATTTTATATCAAATACAGTTTGTCCGCTTAAATGTTTTCTTTATAATCATTATAAAAAGTACAATAACAGGACATATAATTAGTGCTCAGATTTCGATTAATTTGTATCCATGAATAAAATAAGCTCGGCGATATTTAAATATTATTTATTTAAATAACCAATAGTTGAATAAAAATTGAAAAATGTTTAAATTATTTAAGTAAAACAAACAGTTATTTAAATAAATGCCACTTTTATTAAAATAAATGCTTGGTTGCGTAAAAAACATAATTAAATAAGTTAAAATGATATTCTTTTTACCAACGTTTTTTAAATAAAGCGAAAAATTTGTGGATAATAATATCAGCTAGGCTAATACCCAAGGCACCACCTTAGGCCTAAGTCATCAAGCGACTTTTGAAGCCTTTAATTCAGGTGGCTGGGTAACAATGCGTAGGAGGGTGGTGGCAAGCCCTGCATGCCACACGATCGAGCCAACAGCTCCCTACACTAACTATTACCGTTAACCTCAACAAGTTTTTGTGGAAGGGGAAACCGAAGAGCTCGGGGGAAAACCCCTTAAACCAGTGAGGAGAGAACTTGTAAACTCAACGCAGAAGGAGTTGTTCCGAGTTTTCACCCAGTGCCACAAGCTGGGATCGAACCCGGCTCCTCTTGCTGCGAGGTGAAAGTGCTAACCACTCCGCCACCCCACCTTATTATGAGTAAACAATTCCGAGCACTAAATATAATATGATATATTATAATAATATCATATAATACCATATAATATCATATAATATCATAAAAATCATATTTAATATAACACAATAAAAATAAGATATAAATATTTTTTCTATAAATATGAAAAGGTACCACTATAAAAATTAACTTTAAAATAAAAACTTCTATATTTTCGAAAATTCTATAAAGTTTCCATAAACTGTTTCTGCTATTTAAAACCATAGCTTTTACGTCCAAATAAAATGTGTTTATTTAAGAAACATTAGAAAGCCGCCGAATTTCTAATTGTAATAACTTTCAAACTGAAGTGAAAATGTCTTTACAGCGTAGGAAGTGGAATGTCGAAATGGAGAAAAGCTCCAGCCTGAAACTGTCGTTAGAAAGAAAAGTCAATTGCCGATAAGATACAGAGCACTTTTTTGCGCATTTTGTCATTATCGGTTCAGTGCCAGGGTTCGAAACGAACTCTACAACGGCAGACGGACGCGCATTTTCACGATTATAAAAGTGCTTCCTCCAACAAAAGGGGAATGACTATAACCACTATTAAACTTCTCAATACTGATCCAGCGAAGATGGTTGGTGAGAACTAACTAAGTTAGTGCATTCCACGAAAATTACGATAAGCTAGAGATAAATTATTATTTCATAATTCGTTTAACAAAACAGAAATACAGAGAACCAGGAAACATAAGAACAGTATCAAATTTACAAATAAAAATTCACCAAGTTAGATATTTCGCGGTAAGCGAGACGAGTTTTAGCTTTGTTTCTAATCTCTCTCATTCTCGAAAAGTAAGCTCCTTCCACCTTCAACTGACGTCTTACGACGCGATAGAAGCGAGTCGTCGTGGCCTTTTTAAATTAATATCACAATCTAGTAATATTAACGCTGATTATTTTGTCTGACAATAAGAATAACACTAAATTTCTGGTAGCTCAATCCCCTCTAGTTAGTCAAATTTGTATTTTGGTCCACCCTCAGAATTCAAACAATTCTGCCTTCTATACTTCAAAGAGTACAAACTAGCAGAACATAAAATCGTGTTGAAAATTTTACCTTATTTTAACTTTTGCCACCAGTTTTAGCAAGGACTTTGCGTGATTGGCGTTAATTACGTTAAAAACAAATCGTAGCTAGTATTAGCATATGATTTTTTCGATTTAGTTATCTTTAACCAAACAACATAAAGCAATGGTTCCCATTTATTTAAAAAACGTTTTTCGGGGCTTGTTTTGGAGGGCCTTAAAAGGCGGTGTAGAAAGCGGAGCCATTGATTTCAACCTTGAAATGCTTTTGCCACAAAAAGGAATAATAAGACGCAGCCAGTTTTTCTGGCGATTTGCAATTGACCCTTCTGCGAAACCCGCTAGTGTTGCGGGCCAGGACTGAGGGGGGTCTTCCACTCGCGATCGACGGAGCCAGGAGGGGAACGGGGGGGCTACCACCAAATTTCGGAATTCGTACCACATTACTGCCAAAATGAGTTGCGAAAGGCCCACAGTAGCCACTGTTAACTGTTAGTTACGCCTAACACCAGAAGGAAATAGAATCCTGCTTACGAAGGAAGTATACGACTAGACCATTTTGATGAAACATGTTCGTTAATAATAATAATAATCAGCTAGGCTAATACCCAAGGCACCACCTTAGGCCTAAGTCATCAAGCGCATTACAAATAAAAATCTGGTTTATGTGTGCGTCTTATGATGTAAAATGTTAAAATTATCTACTCATTTTTATATCAAATCCTAATTTCTTGATGTTTCTAAAGAATTTTTCTATAAATACTTCGGGAAAATAAAAATGTAGGTCCTGAGTTTCAATCGCGACCGGAGATGGTAGTTATAGGGAACCAATGATATCCCAAGTTGATTAGAAACTTTAGATGGAAAGAGCTTTATTTTCGAGTGTGAAGGGAATTATATGCTGGATAATAATAATCAGCTAGGCTAATACCCAAGGCATCACATTAAGTCCAAGTCACCTAGCTACCTCTTATGCCTTAAACAGGTGGCCGGGCTACAATGCGTAGGAGGGTGGTGGCAAGCACTTCATGTCACGCGAGGCAACAGCTTCCTAACCTCTACAAGTTTAAATTGAAATGGAAAACCGAAGAACTATTTTTGTTTCTAAAAAATCAATGTTAACTTGCGATACTTCTAGGTTAGAAAATATATAATATACCTCTGCTACGCAGATTGGGAAAGACATAAATTGTAACAGAGGACTACTTTATGCTTATTGATACATAAATTATAATATAAAATAGATTTTACATATTAATTCAGAGACGTTTAAATCTCTATAGAAATTGGCGCTAAGCAATTTCAAATTAACAAAAATCTAAAGCAAATGTATCATGTGATTATTCTTCAAACATTTTTTCATATTAGAATTTTAACTAATTATTCAGGTGAATTTATTTCTTTCGATTTTATTTATTTACATTTATTAGATTGTAATTTTAAAAACAGTTTTAATGGCACAAAAATTAAAGTGAAGAAAATATAATATCATTAACTTAGGAATAAAGCGAAATTTAAACTGAAAATTTTGAAGTACAAATTTCTAGGAAGAAATTATCAAGTAATTAAATATTTGAGAAACTCCACAATTAAATGCTGTTGTATCTGGTTACTGGAAAACTCAATCTCAATACTTCGTTTGACTGCACGTAATTAGAGAAGGAAATGAGTTCATTGAAATCATTTTTTACGAATAATGCCTACAATATAAACTTAATAGACATTCCATTCTGTTTAGGATATGACTAACTCCACTACTAATTGGCAGGTACCCAAGCTAGACTTCCCCTATCAATGATTCAGTCTCGATTTACCATAAGCGCCAAGATACAGCGGAGGTTTACTCAATTTAATCTTTCATAGGGAAAAACTATAACTTTGAAAATGGGGACTTGAAGAAAATTTATTCTTTCAATTGCGTTGAAATTTGTGTAGCTTAGAAATCCTGACGAATATATGTTAAGCTGACGATTTTTCAGAAAAACCACTGTAGTTTGTGAATTTGCCGTCAATGTTTAAGTAGTTCTTGAAAAAAGATAACAGGTGACTTTTTTCAAGTTTAAAAAAATTGTAATTAGGGATAATATTTCGAATGATATTAGGTTGATTAAAGTTTCAAAGAATCGTTTTGCATTCTCCTAGCGGGACATTAGAGATCAAATTAAACAATGACCCAAAATTATAGCTCAAATTTGCAATCACAAGGTACGATACGGCTAAAAATTCAATTTTTTTTGTTATTTTAAATCTCTGAAAATAATCTATAATCTAACCTTTTATTTCATATAACCAAATACCACGATTAAGGGAGAACGAACAAAACTGAAAAAGCGTCTGCTATCACGCGCTACCACTTGATTCTCATACGCCTGCTGGCAGAAATACGAAATTGCTAAATTCAAGTTCATATTGCTTTAGTTTATAAAATCGTTAGTAAATGACAACAAGTAATGCAGATTGGGACCAAAAAATCGTTTCAAACGGTTCTAAAATGTATTTTATAAAACAATAAAAATGTTAAAAAGGGGTCCAGATTGGAACCAAAAATTGCTTCTAAATTTCCGTTTATAAAATCCTAAATACATGTACAGAAGTTCTTCAGTATCTAAAATTTAGTTTATTTAATCATAAGTAAATCTTTAGAAAAATTAAAGAAACGACCACTATTGCAAAGCGAAATATTTTTAAATCTCACAATGCAACAGTGGTCGTTTCTTTAATTTTCTATATTTTAATGCAAACAGTTAATTTTACCATTTTAATCATAGGACTTAAATCGATTTAAGTCCATAAACTCACAAGTAAATGTGGTTCAGTTTGGGACGAAAAAGTTAGTTTATTTAAACATAAGTAAATGATAATTAGTAAATGACAATTTGCGGTGTAGTTTGGGACCATAAATCGATTCGCACGATTCTACAGTTTAGTGTATAAAATTTGTGGGTGAAGACGTTTACCTCGAGCATCCACATGGCGACGACCTTCCTCATGTAAGGCTTGATTTCGGTTTGCAAACATTTAAAATAGGAAGACGAAATCGTGTACTTTTCTTCGCTGACGAGTAAATTTTGCAAAACACGGTCGTCGTCCAACAGAGCTCGGTCGGCGTAGGACTGAAGCAACTTGCGCTCCTCCAGGCAGTACAACTCCATCGTGACAGCCTCCGAACACCTTTCAGCGACAATCTCAGCTAGACATGTCACTACTTTCTTCTCACTTTTGAGAGCCTAACTCCAAACAAAACTTTCCGTACGAAATTCTCGGAATTTTCGCGTGACAGTCGCAAATAGTTCGCAAGTGTCTCGCGTATGATATCAATAATTGATCAGTGGCATCGCGGGATCTAAAACTCTTTTTTACAGTTAGAAATCAAGAGTGGAAATGCGACTGAACAAAAGGATAGAGCAGGATCGACGGAGAGCTCCAGGCGTTACCGATTTCTGCCACTCTCCACATAGAACTAAACCCGCGCTAGGATTTCTTGGCGAGCGAGAGAGAGAGAGAGATGGGGGCAAACCGAGTACAGCTGATGGCAGCCCCCTCAAGCAGGGATGCTCCCTTCGCTGCAACGAAATTATACTTACTGCTGTGGCGCGTATATTTCGGAATAAAGGGCACGTGCCTTAAGTGTTCGTTGCGCGTCAGTAACACGACATTACGTAACTTTGTTGTCGAAGCTATTTGAAATTTTAAAATTTACAAAGCGAGTATTTCATGAATTTTAAAAACGGTTGACCATAATGATTTTCAAATTTTCCAAGCTATTTGGTTTTTCAAAGACAATTTAAATTTAATTTTTTTGGTTATTGCAAAGATTAACAGCGATGGTTGCATTTGATTTTATTTAAAATATGTAAATAAACTACTTAAGTAAAATTAGAAAACGTTATTACATAAAATACGAATAAAACCAAGTACAACTTTTCAAATTAAATTTAATACAAATATACGAATTTTTAATTTAAATAACAAGTACTTTTTTAAATAATTAATACTTTTATTTACTATATGTAGAACAATCATTTTAAAAACCAAATACATTTGTTTCAAATAGTAAATACAATTATCTAAAATAGTAAATACCATTATTTCAAATAGTTAAAACCATTATTCATCATAGTTAATACCATCACTCTGACTTACTGTCTTGCCTAAATTTTTATGTACCAAATTATAAAACCCGACATATGTACACGTTTACCGGTAAATCTTCTGATTCACCACTTCGACGTATGCAAAACACATTTAATTCCTATTGTAACCAAATTGATTTATTTTCCTGTAAATATACCGCTATTATGCAATTAACTTAAACATGTTCGACTGTCAAGTTGTCTATATGTTTCTTATTTGTTGTACGTTGTAGTGTTCTACCTTGTTGGTCATTTTGTACTGATGTAGTTCACTGTAAATAAATTAATTTCATTTCATTATTTAAAATAGTTAAAACCATTATTAAAAATAGTTAAAACAATTATTTAAAATAATTAAAACCATTATTTAAATTAGTTAATACCATTATTTAAAATAGTTAATACCATTATTTAAAATAGTTAATACCATTATTTAAAATAGTTAATACCATTATTTAAATTAGTTAATAGAGTAGTATCAGTGCTACATCACGCAACGTCACCCATGCTTTTTCCTATAGAGAAAAAAACGCGCCTAAAATGGCGGCCATGACCAAAGCTACGAGATGATACTACTCTATACCATTATTTAAATTAATTAATACCATTATTTAAATTAATTAATACCATTATTTAAATTAATTAATACCATTATTTAAATTAATTAATACCATTATTTAAATTAATTAATACCATTATTTAAATTAATTAATACCATTATTTAAATTAATTAATACCATTATTTAAATTAATTAATACCATTATTTAAATTAATTAATACCATTATTTAAATTAATTAATACCATTATTTAAATTAATTAATACCATTATTTAAATTAATTAATACCATTATTTAAATTAATTAATACCATTATTTAAATTAATTAATACCATTATTTAAATTAATTAATACCATTATTTAAATTAATTAATACCATTATTTAAATTAATTAATACCATTATTTAAATTAATTAATACCATTATTTAAATTAATTAATACCATTATTTAAATTAATTAATACCATTATTTAAATTAATTAATACCATTATTTAAATTAATTAATACCATTATTTAAATTAATTAATACCATTATTTAAATTAATTAATACCATTATTTAAATTAATTAATACCATTATTTAAATTAATTAATACCATTATTTAAATTAATTAATACCATTATTTAAATTAATTAATACCATTATTTAAATTAATTAATACCATTATTTAAATTAATTAATACCATTATTTAAATTAATTAATACCATTATTTAAATTAATTAATACCATTATTTAAATTAATTAATACCATTATTTAAATTAATTAATACCATTATTTAAATTAATTAATACCATTATTTAAATTAATTAATACCATTATTTAAATTAATTAATACCATTATTTAAAATAGTTAATTTCAATTACAAAATACAATTATTCAAAATACTAAGAATAAATATTTTAAATACTAAGAGTAATTATTTCAAATACTAAGAATAATTATTTCAAATACTAAGCCTAATTATTTAAAATACTAAGTACAATAATTTAAAATATTAAGTACAATTATTTGAAATACTAAGTACAATCATTTAAAATACTAAGTACAATCATTTAAAATAATAAGTACACTTACTTAAAATTCTAAGTACAATCATTTAAAATTATAAGTACAATCATTTAAAATAATAAGTACACTTACTTAAAATTCTAAGTACAATCATTTAAAATATTAAGTACAATTATTTGAAATACTAAGTACAATAATTTAAAATATTAAGTTCAGTTATTTTAAATACTAAGAACAATAATTTAAAATATTAAGTACAATTATTTGAAATACTAAGTACGATTCTTTAAAATACTAAGTTGAATTATTTAAAATCTTTTTGTTAAATACTGGGCAACACTGCTTTTGAGCATACTCGTGAATATTTAAAAAAGTATATTCACCACTAACAGAGAGCCTTTGGGTCTGGTCCCTGGCACGATTGTCCCACAAAAGGGCTGAAAGTGTGTGAAGCAACGGTATTTCTACTGGCAGTATCCCTCCCACTAACATTCCAAGTTCTGAAGCACCGAGCACTGGCCTTCGGAAGCTCGTGCAGCCCAAAGCCAGTTTTCGAAGCTCCGGGCTCTCTGTAATTTACCATTGACAAGCCACTAGATCCCCGTACCAACCCAACTTCTCTTTAGCCACCTGATTTCGATTTTTTATTCGGCATTTCTTTCGTGGCATTTTGGAAACCAATTTCCCAAATTCATTAGAAAGACAGTCACATATTGTAAACAAACGAATATTTTTAATAAATGGACAATTACGTATAGAGCTACTTAGCGGTCAACGCGAGAAGCTCTGATGGTGATTCCCCGAAATTCACATCTGTGACACCTGGTTTAACAGAAGCTAGGGTCGCTTGGAGTTATTTTCGTGAAACATAAGTCGCATACGCGGATGATTTTTTAATATATTTCATGCTCAATTTAATCTTTTGGATTTTCGTCTGTTGGCAAGATTTTAAACATTTCGTTGTTTTTTTCTTTACATATTTTTTATTTGTTAATTTAAATTTTAATATTATTTCTTGTATTTCGATATTACTTATATTAGTTATTTTTTATTTTATTTTATTTTATTTTATTTTATTTTATTTTATTTTAATTATGTATTTAAACAAAACAAAACAATTCCTCACACATCCCTCAACAAGCAGACGATTAGCCAGCAATTTAGGAAATTCCTCACGTTGACCGCTACGTGGCTGTACGAAACTGAAATGGCTATTTGTTTGTTATAATAGCTTTAATTTTACAATATAAAATAAAGTTCATTTATTAAATTTGACACCGCTACAAAGAAAGATTTAAAAATAATAATAATAATAATAATCAGCTATGCTAATACCCAAGGCACCACCTTAGGCCAAAGTTATCTAGTGACTTATAATGCATAGGAGGGTGGTGGCAACAAGTCATACTTTAAATAAAATGAAATACAGATTTGCTTGGGTAAACGGACCTCCATTTTCGAAACCTCATAAAAGCATGACCTATTTTAGTTGGCATGGTAACGAGTTTAGGGCTGCCATGACATTAAGACGCCCCTAATGGTCACGTGAATGTTTTCACCTTAGTGACGTTGTGTTTTGCCGCGTAATCTGTGACGCCAAATACTGTCATGGCGCCCATATCAAGGCGTGACTTATTTATTTAAGACGTGTTCCTACGAAGAATAACCAAATGAAAGGACCATTTTGAATAGTTAATAAGTTGAAACTTCGGGCTAAATTTTAAAATCTCGGATAAATACATCATAACTTGTAAAATTTTCTTTAAAAAACGAATTTAAGGATTTAAAATCTTGAAGAAGAATATAGGAAAGTATATTTCAGTTTATTATTATCGTCAGAATCTATTGTCAGTATGATAAACTTAAAGAATATTACGAGGAAAAATCAAATCAAAATACTAAGCAAAATCGTGATAAATTCTAAACCGTTTATTTTTTAATGAATGTACACGGTTTCGACGGAATTTTGTAATAAAAAGTATATACACATAAAATAACAGACATTTCACAATATTCAAAGATAAAATGGCATTAGTGTCAGACTATCAATTAGAATTTACTTCATTCTGTGGTAAAATACCTCGGAGTCTAAGCAGAAGTAAATAAAATACTCTTTTGAGAGAAGTATGTACATTAGTATTTTTCAGTGAAAAATAATTTCACGCGGATGAGTATTAGAATAAGTCTATAATATTGTTCCATAAGTTTTTAACTTTGGGGAATATTTTACGGAGAGCTAGTAACGAAGAAAACCTCCCCTAGCGAGGCGCTGTCAAAGGATACTCGTGACGCGGGAGCGAGCGGACGGAAAACAGCGATGATGTCCGTAATGCAGTCTGTCTTGTAAAACGTTTGCATGTGAAGAATTGGAAATGTCACACTTATGTAACAATAGTACACACTTATGGTATTAGTTTGCCTAATTTTATAAATATTAAATTTACTTTGAAATATTAAAAATTAGTAAATATTCAGTAAATAAATAATATATTTTCGTTAAAATGTTTTTTAAAATTACTAAAAAACGTATTATCCCCGCAATATTTTAAACCCACTTTTGAAAATCAAATCAAATCAAATTTTATTGCTGTTAGTATATTCGTTATTTGTAAAGATATTTGGGCTAAGTCAACAGAGTGACTTGTGAGCCCTACAACATTTTAAAACAGTCCATAAAAAGATACCAATTTTATAAATTGAAAAATTCAAAAAAGCAATCAACATCTTAAATTATACATTCATATAGATAGATACATTCAAAAATACTTTCAAAGACATAAAACCAACACTATACAACAAAATTATACAATAAAAATCACTTCATATGAAATCGGTTTATGCGCGTGTTTCAAACGAAAAACCTTAGCAGTATTCACTCATTCCTTATCCCTTTTATTGGCCTTCTTACTTATCATGTAAGAGAAATATTATTAACTTTTGTACTAAGTTAGATAACTTTTTTTCGAAAACGACACCTAAAATGACAGGAAATTCTAAGTTATTTTCCTGCATTATTTACCGTCACTTAAATGCCACAGGAAAACATTAACAAGCCCGTATCTCTGCTGTCCAAGACGGCGCCAACCGACTCGTTATATTCGTGCAAATCGAAATAACAGCAAATTTTTCTAACATTCTAGTATAAAAGGGAAGTGTTTGCAACGAAAATATTAATTTTTTCCTTTCATTCTCCTGCAGTGTGTAGAAATTGTAATTCGTCGTTTGCATTCCGCGGCTTGGAAGATACAACACCTTTAAATCCAAGAATTTATATATTTATACTGAGAGAGAATGCCAACGTTAAGACGATATTTAGCGTGGCTTCCAAGCTCGAAAAGTAAGCTCCTTCCTCCTAATATAAAGCAACTCAGCCTGGTATCCCATTGGTTCTCTAAAAGTGACTTTTTCCAACGCGATTGAAGCGGAAGCCTGTCACGCATTCCCTTGCCCCATCTCGCGTGGAAGGTGAAATAGCCCCCGATCGGCTCAACATAGCCATTCTCAGTAAGCAAGAAAAACCACATTTGTGATCCGTGAAAGGCGGCGGTTTTCCGAGCGTGGGGCGTGCAGGCGAGATTCTCCATAATCCTTTTCTCAAGTTAATTTACGACCCACACATTTTGAGGGAAGATTTCTCGAACGGAAGTCGCGAAGGATGCGAACCCAAACCCTTCTCTTCGTTTCTCCGGCCACTGACAAAAGATCCAACCAGTTTGCTCGCACATACGTCTCTCCGCGAAACAAGGGCAAAGTGAAGGGTACGATATTTTACAAAATGAACCATACGTTTTCTAAATGCTTTTTCAACGAAATATAAATAAAAATCTTAAATCCGTTTTGAAACTCTAAAAATAATTTAGATTTTTTTCGAAAATCCGGGATTTGTTTTTTTCTAAAAACTCGTGAAATCGATAATAAAAATCGACCAAAAATCGATAAGAACTTCTTAAATGTTAACACAAATTTTAAAATCCCAAAAATATGCCAAAAAACTAAAAATCAAAAAAATTAAAAATCACAAAACCTCCCGAACAAATAAAAATATAAAATCCAGGAATATTTTAAATCCAAACCATTATAAAAAATTAATATTGGTATCCAGTGTAAAATCCAAAATTTCTAAATCACGGACATTTGTTTCAGCCTTATGGCGGACCCCTCAGGACAGAGGCGTTCAGACTTAAGTTTTATCCAGACGAGGATAAATGCGTATAGAAAGCGTGTTTGCGGTGATCCGTGAATCGCGTGACTGAGATAATAGCGTTATTGGCGTTCTTTTGTCGATGATCTCAGTGTTACGAATTAAGAGTAAACTTAGCCGAAACGATATAGGCCCCATTAGTTGCGGATGGAATTGACTAAAGGTCCACCTCTTCTTTTCGTGTTTTTGGCGTTATTTGTTAATTTTCGGTTTCGCCGTCAATGCATCTCACAACCTGCCATGGGCGCCTGCCCACTGGGAAGGGATAAACAACGGGGCAAATGCCCCCTTTTATTAAAATACTACAAAAGATTTGAAGTTTCCTTCCCACTTAATTGTCGACTTTTATTTTGTATTTCAAAATTATCATCTGCCTCATGATTGGTTAGATAACGACCAAAGAAATGGGCACAACTGACACTTGTAACGATTTCACTAAGGGTAATGTCACTAATAACGACCCCACTAAAAGGTGTTTCACTAAGTACGATTTTACATACAGAAATTTCACTAAGAAAAAACTCACTAAGGGGTTCGTCACTAGGTACTATCTCACTAAAGGATTTGTCACAAATTACGACCCCACTAAAGGGTGCCTCAGTAAGTACGATTTCACTAAATTATATGTCACAAATTACGCCCCCACTAAAGGGTGCCTCAGTAAGTACGATCTCACTAAAGGATATGTTACAAATTACGCCCCCACTTAAGGGTGCCTCAGTAAGTACGATCTCACTAAAGGATTTGTCACAAATTACGCCCCCACTAAAGGGTGCCTCAGTAAGTACGATTTCACTAAATGATATGTCACAAATTACGCCCCCACTAAAGGGTGCCTCAGTAAGTACGATCTCACTAAAGGATATGTCACAAATTGCGCCCCCACTAAAGGGTGCCTCAGTAAGTACGATCTCACTAAAGGATTTGTCACAAATTACGCCCCCACTAATGGGTGCCTCAGTAAGTACGATCTCACTAAAGGATTTGTCACAAATTACGCCCCCACTAATGGGTGCCTCAGTAAGTACGATCTCACTAAAGGATTTGTCACAAATTACGCCCCCACTAATGGGTGCCTCAGTAAGTACGATCTCACTAAAGGATTTGTCACAAATTACGCCCCCACTAAAGGGTGCCTCAGTAAGTACGATCTCACTAAAGGATTTGTCACAAATTACGCCCCCACTAAAGGGTGCCTCAGTAAGTACGATTTCACTAAATGATATGTCACAAATTACGCCCCCACTAAAGGGTGCCTCAGTAAGTACGATCTCACTAAAGGATTTGTCACAAATTACGCCCCCACTAAAGGGTGCCTCAGTAAGTACGATCTCACTAAAGGATTTGTCACAAATTACGCCCCCACTAAAGGGTGCCTCAGTAAGTACGATCTCACTAAAGGATTTGTCACAAATTACGCCCCCACTAATGGGTGCCTCAGTAAGTACGATCTCACTAAAGGATTTGTCACAAATTACGCCCCCACTAATGGGTGCCTCAGTAAGTACGATCTCACTAAACGATATGTTACAAATTACGCCCCCACTAAAGGGTGCCTCAGTAAGTATGATGTAACTATTAAAGAGCTCACTAAGGGGTACGTCACTTGGTACTATTTCACAAAAGGATCTATCAGTAGGTTCCATCTCACTAACGACGTAAGTTGTATGTCACTTAAAACGATGTCACTAAAGGGTGCATCAGTAAGTATGATTTCACTAAGATAAATGTCACTAGGAAAGAACTCATTAAGGGGTACGACACTAGGTACGATCTCACCAAGGGAGATGTCACTAGGAAAGAACTCATTAAGCTTTACGACACTAGGTACGATCTCACCAAGGGAGATGTTACTAAGTACAAAAGCTCTCAAATTAACTAAAAACAAAAGCATTTTTATACATTTCATTTCAATTTATCATACCTACCATTGTCTTAATGTATAATATTATAAATGACAAAAGGCCATTCTATAAAGCAAAACGTAGCCTTCTTGTTTTAAGTAGCTCTTACGTCACTGAATATTTATCTAAAGACCCATTTCCAAGATCGCTAGAAACGGGTAAACAACCTAAGAATCTTATTGCGCTACTGGCCAGCGTGAAAATATTACTTAACACTATAGAAATGGATAATTTAAAATCTGGGGAGTTTCCAAACGAAAGTGAAAAAGAAAATTATTGCAGCGGAAGCAGCCTTAAATTATTTTTACCGGTTACTAGCGAGCATGAAAATGGGGCTTAATGGTTAGTTTAGACTCTTGTTCTCAACGAATTTTAACTTCGGGATTATATGATTTAAAGCGCGCAAAAAAATACATTTTACGTGCGAAAAGAAACAAACATTATTAGGCGTGCTAAAGGAAACAAAGCTCAGTGCTTAGTTTCCAATAGCACGCGTCAAGGCATGTTACTCAACTTCGGAACGTTCAAATGTTATTAGATACGTGAAAAATATATTATTAACGTACGGTACGAATTACTTTTTTATGGTTCTTGCATGCATAAAGAAAATTAAACTATTATATGGGCTAGTGGAATCCAAGCTTAATGCTTCATTTACACTAGCGCTTAACGGTGCGAATTTCAACATAATAACACGTGCTAGTGGAACTACTACCCTCTTAAATTAGTTACAGTTTGAAATATAGTTGAAAGATGTTTTCCCTCGAGTTATTCGGTTTCCTTTTTCCATAAAAACTTGTAGAGGTTAACGGTAATAGTAAGTGTAGGGAGCTGTGGGCTCGCTTGGCCTGAATGGCTGGCCACCAACCTCCTACGCATTCTAACCCAGACACCTGTTTAAGGCAATAAAAGTCGCTAGATGACTTGGGCATAAGGTGGTGCCTTGGGTATAAGCCTAGCTGATTATTATTGTTTTCATGAGTAAGTTTATATCCATTGCAAAAATAAGTTATGTACGCAGTAAATATCTTTCATTTCACTGAAATGTTACTTGAGCTTACAAAGGTACAAGTTTCATTTCTACGGCATAAATGGATACTACTCCATTTAGAGTAAAAATCAAATTATTTATGGTGTCAAAGCAGTGAGTCTACTATGGTCCTCGTGTACCCTGCTTTACCGCACAATAACTGAAATCGACTGAATTACTTTGTCTATTTATACTTACTCGCCTTTTTTCGCGTTTCCTCCTTTACCCAAACTAAATCGCTTTGTTTATTTTTTACTTATCGTTGTTTTCGGGTTTCCTACTTTACCCAAAATATCTATAATTCGAATATATCTAGGAAAATTATAAACTAAAATGCGATTTTATGAAATTTTTGCAATTTTAATAGGGTACAATCACATACATTTTATCCCCACTGTAATCATTGTACCCTTGTACCCTCATTTCCGCCGCCATTGACCTTTCATCGAATGTTTTCCAATACTTGAAACTATTCATTAAGTCTTTGCATTTAAATTATCGGATTGTCGACAGCGAGTAGTTCACACGTGAAGAAATTAAAGCATCGGCTCACGTTAAGCGCCAGACTGTGGACAACGCCAAAATACGAACTAGTCTTGGAAGCAGAGAATCCGCGTTTGCAACGTTCGGTAACGAGGCCGTCCTTGAAATTTCTGCAGCGGCTCAAAAGTGTTTTATTCTGAAAAATGCGCACCACCTCAAGAGATCAAGGTCAAGAAAACTAGTCGCACGTGATTTCCAAATGAGAAACGATTTCTTTCACTACCAAAAGCTACGTAACAACGTAAGTATGACCCTTACTTCTATCCTAAAGCTAATTTGGTTTAATGATAATCTGTTTCGCTAATAATCGTGTAAATCTTTACGACACTTCTGACTGATATTTTACTTCCTAATTTCCGCACTTCAATTTCATGTAATGGTAGTCGGTTTCGCCCATGACCATCTAAGTCATAACGTAGCACTTCCATATTTCTTCTATTACTCTAAGCAACGTTTAAAATATTAGTATGACCAAGCGTAATCTCCTTACGCTAACTTAGATTAATTTTAGTCTGTTTCGCTAATAAACATGTAAATTATTACATCCACAAGGGACTGACAACTCTCCGCGAGCTGTTAATATATAGTCTTTGGAACTGGCTAATAATGCTACCCTGAGAAATCACCCTCCTCAGCCATTTTGCCAGATCAGTCAAGGCTTATTGAAAATTAAAAGTAAAAACATTTACTTCGCCAGAAAATGTATGAAATAGTAGAGAGGTTAAACTAGCGGATAACGTGAACGGGGGAACTTGTAGACGTACCTTTGCGCGTACAGCCCGCACCTCCTACAAGTTTCCATTACACGTTTTATGAGCATTTACGAAAATTAAAAATTGACTATTATAAGCACTCATTTCTGAAGAAAGGTTATTCACGATATTTTCAGTAATTTTTCTAAATATATATTTAAAATTTACGCCATCCGTCCGCGACAAACTATCAATAATCGAAATCGTTCAGCGTCACACTTCTGTGTTATTTTACTTACGCTAGCACGTACGAAGAACCGCGTCATGCGCGCGCAAGAGCTGGAAAGTATTTTTCCTCGAAATATCTTGTAAGGCAACTCGGCTGTATAGGTAGAAAAAGGATTCTTTGGTCGAGGTTCCAGAAATTCGCCGCTCGTTTTGCTGAGTTTTACACATTCTTCGAATTTTCTATTCAACTGTGTCACAAATATCCGCTAGAAATATATTCCCTTTAACTTGTAAAATTAGCAATATTCGCGATTTGAAATAAATTAATATTAAGTTGTTATAAATGTTTTAAATGTCCTTTAGGATAATGACTTGATCCAAAGTTCAGTTTGAATCCAAATCTAATTAGATCAAACGATTTGAATAAAATTGGAATAAATTTCAATGTCCTATATTGTGTGACATTATATTGGATTGTAATTTTACGATGTTATAGTAAATTTTGGAATCAAATTTGATAACTATTTTCGTAAGCACTAGTCATTGTCAAATTTAGTTCAAATTCCAAAAGGAGGTTTTCTATTGTTCTATTTGCAGAATTAAGTTTTCTCTAATGCTTAAGCAATATTTAAGTTAACAATGGGATTTTTCTTGGTCATGGTATATATAATATATTAAAAACAAATTATTTACGACAAATTCTCGTGACTTTAATTGCTTGTAAAAGGAGCAAAATACAATTTATTGTATTTTGCTCCTTTTACAAGCAATTAAAGTCATGAGAATTTGTCGTAAATAATTTATTTTTTTAATATTTAAGTCAGTTGTTAATTAATTATAATGCTTTTAGAGATAGCATCCTACGTCTAAAGAAGCAAATCTGACCTTGATATATGAATTTTTACCGACGTAACTAATCAACAATTTTTTTAAATATTAAAAGGATGATCATTAGAACACTCACACACATAAGAGGTTAGACCATATTAAATTAAAAGTAATTAATGAAATCGTGATTTAACAGATTAAATGAATAAAGTGATTAAATTCTGATTCAAATCATTAAATCGTGATTAATGATAAAATCACTATTTGTTTAAATGATGAAATTTAGATTTGAATGATTATATCGATACTGAAAAGATTCAATCTAGATTGAAACGCCAAACAACGTTTTGGATGAACACTTTTTAAGACTTTTGAAAAGGTGTGCGTGACATTTTTCGGCAATAGGCGAGTACGTCGCCGTTCTCAAACGCGTAAACAAATCTAATGATCAAGAAATTTTACTCTTGATTGATTTAATGATTAAATCATTATTCAAATGATTTGATAATTATTAAAATTATTAAATCACTATTAAAATGATTAAATCATTATTAAAATGATTAAATCATTATTAAAATCATTATTAAAATTATCAAATCATTATTAAAATAGACGTACTTTTTCTTGATCTAGCGAAAGCTTTCGATCGTCTATCACACCCGCTACTCTGGAAAAAACTAGAGAGTCTTGGCATTCATGGCGATTTACTGCGCTGATTAAGCATCTACCTAATTAACCGTGCGAATGTGCTGAAGTGTAACGGTGTTGTCACCGATGTCAGTTACGGTGCAAACTGCGGGGTACCTCAGGGCAGTTCCCTGGGACCCCTATTATTCAACGTCTACATCTATGACCTCCAATTTATTATTAATCTTTCTAGTCTTTATCAGTTTGCAGACGACAACAAACTATGCAGGCCCATTAACATTGTCATTGACTGTCTGAAAGCCCAAGAAGATTTAAACAAAATTTCACTTTGGTGCTCCAATAACAATTTACCCATTATAATACAACTAAATCGGTTGTCATTTCTTTCACTAGGAAAACTGAATTGATTAGGTTTGATTTCAAAATTAACGGAGATACTGTCCCCCGCAAAGATTCCATTAAAGACCTCGGAGTTTATCTAGATAAAGGGTTATACTTTCGAGAACACGTCCACCACGTTGTTAATGGCTGCAGAAAACTGTTAGGAGTTTCTTTAAAACCTACTAAAAAAATCAATTCGAAATTTCATTTCATTCTCTTATACAAAAGCTTAATTCGCTCTAAATTAATGTACGGTTCGTTGGCGTGGGGAGGCTGTAGCGTCTATTTAAGATAAATTGTCGAAACAGTTCAAAAGAAATTTATAGAATACTTACACACTAATTTTTCAAAATGCCACATTTACAACTACAATAAATTACTAAAAGACTTGCAAATTGATCAATTATCTGTAACTCGCGAAAAATACGAGCTTATTTTCTTATATAAATTGTTTAAAAATCTGATCCCCAGTGAGGATTTACTTTGCAAGATCAACTTTATTGTCCCTAACTATTATATAAGACATTTCCAACAATTCAAAACCTCTAATAGTAGTCTTAACCCAATTAACAGAATCTTAAAAACCGCAAACAATTATTCAAATGTTGTTGATATATTTAACTGTAAAATATCTGATCTGAAAACATTACCATATAGGCCATTCACTGTAATAACATTTCACTGACATTTCCCTATTCTTATATCATTACCTAATGTTATATAATTTATACCGATTAACCAATTATTTAATGTGTATCGACTAGCTGATACTGTAACAGGTGTTGTTTCTTTGCACAATAAACAGATTTTTCATTTCATTTCAAATTATTAAATCATTATTAAATTATTAAATCATTATTAAAATTATTAAAACATTATTAAAGTTATTAAATCATTATTTAAATTATTAAATAACTAGTAAAATTATGAAATAATTATTAAAATGATTAAATTATTATTAAAATTATTAAATTATTATAAAAATGATTAAATCATCATTATTAAAATGATTAAATCATTATTAAATTATTAAATCATTATTAAAATGATTAAATCATTATTAAAATTATTAAATCATTATTAAATTATTAAATCATTATTAAACTAAAATCAGAAGGTCTCAATCTTCAAGTTGGAACAATCCGAAGAAATCAACGGAAAAAATCGGGAAAAACTACGTTAGTTACGCTTAAGAGATGTATAACAAAGAAGTACAAGTACACGAATTCAACAGCGTAAGGCTGGAACCAAACCAAACGTTAATTATGTAATATTTATCGGCCATTTTCCCAGATGGCCATCGATACCAATAAAAATCAAAATTAACATTTTCAAAACCATATTTGGTCCCCTTTACTCCCACGAGGTTCTCGCAAGCTCTTTCCTGATATTTTATTTCAACGATCCTTTCCAATCGATTTGATTGATCTGAAATTTCGACACTATAACACTTAAGCAAACATTAAATGATTTATGATGTAAAATTGGAAATTTCGCATTTGATAATTTGTATACAACCGATAATTTGTGGAAACGTTGCTCGATTTAAATAGGCGCTTTAAAGTTGAAGTTGTTTTATATCTCGAAACGTGTATCCAGTAGTCAAAGCGTCGACGAATAATTCGCATTGAAATTTAGGAAATTTCCATAGCTATCGTATCTTGAAAGGGCATTGTGCCATTCGCTAAGCTACGGACGCGCTTCGTCTCTCATAATGTTACAATGTATAAAAAACACTTTATCTTGGAGAGAGATACATCGTTTCCCGCGAGATTCGCTGGCTCGGCGAAATATTTTACTGATAGCCTTAAATTTGCCTCCATAAATTCAATTGGAGACACTTTTCTTCAGATTATGTTATTTTATTGAAACCATTAAGTAATCCCACTTACGAGATACGCAACCTCGGTTGGCATGAAGTATGGAAGGAGATGATTTTTTCGTGCGCGTGCTGGGACTGTTCTCAGTTGTCCACTCTCGGTACTTTTTTGTCAGTTCTACTAACATTTTTCTATATCTTTCCATGCAAGTATTCAATGCATTGGGAAACTACAGTCTTTTTCCGGGGAGGGGCGGCCTTCTTAAACGTATGACGGACAAGTGACCGGTTTCTTTAAGCCAATGACAAATGCTAGCTGCACACATAAGCTCGTTATTAAATTTCGACCGCGCACGCACGCGTTGTGTCAAAAACCAAGTTCGCGCACCAGCAAGCGAAGAGTGTACGAAATTAAAGGCGGCGAAGTTAGAAAAAATCCTAGTTTCGCACACGCTTCACTTGCTTGATTAAGGCAGCTACACACATGAGACGCGAAGCTAGCGACGCGACGCGAAATTAGAAAAGTTCCTAATTTCACCCACGCTTCGATTGCTTGTGCGCGAACTTGGTTTTTGAAACCAGGCTTGCGAGCTTTATGTGTTAAGGCGCCTTTAGGATTTTTTCTAGTGTTTGCGTCGCTTTGCTTGCGTCGCTTTGTGTGCAGCCGGCTTTAAGCTGGTGTATCATCTTGGGTAGTATTAAAACCTTAAAGGGCCAGAGAAACATATGCAAATTTCGAACCGAATTTCAAAGAGCTCTTCCTCTCCCGTAACTCGGGGTATCAGATAAGATCATTTTTATCCTGTAATTTTTGCAGCCCCATTTCCCGAAATAAGGGCGTGAAACTAGGGACCCTTTAATTGCTTTTAAGGCGATCCTGTTTGCAGAAAATCTTATAATCCCTATACGTATTAAATTGTTTTCCTAAATACAAGAAATAAATATCGAGACTGGAAAACGAAATTATAGAATTACAGCTGTTAATTAAACCACTGCAAGCAATCGTAGTCCATTATAATATAAAATATTTCCATAGAAGTCACGGTGATTTACCTACAAAAGAGATTGGTTTTTTAAGAGCACTTAAATTTTGCAGCGTATTGTAATAGTTTTGTTGAAAGCACATAGAAACCGCTCTCTATCAATAGAATTCTTCGAACCACCCAATCACCTCCTGAATTAGGAGTGCAAGAGCCGAAGAGCAATTTGACTGCACCTTTTACTTTCACACAGAGATACCTGCCAGATATTCGGATGAAGCGGCTGAGAGATTCTGCCCATGGGTGAGATTAAGAAGGAGGTTAAGTTACATCAGTCTTACGAGAAAGCACGTGGCAAATTGATGAAGTTAAGAAGGATAACAACGACTAGCAAAACTTTTAAAATGCCAAGCTACAGCTGACCACGTGTTAGGTTTAACTGTAGCTATTATTCCAAGCAATCTTGAGATGCAATTAGTATAGTCTTGGAAAAAACGGGTAAATGCAGTTTTTGATTTTGATATTAACCCTTTTTAGCAATAGATGAGAATGCAATATGCATGATAAAATTTGTTCTAAAGTGTAAACGTTAAAGTATAGTCAAAGGCATAACGACTAGTCGTATATCGCCCAACACTCGCTTTCATGTAATAAGAGCCCAGACGATCGCGTTCCATTGACGTACGCTAAATCTCGCTTATGTCAAGTCGTAAACGTGAATTGTCGAAAACCATAATAGTAATACTAGCTTGCGATAAGATTTAGTTGAATATATTTATCTCCCCGAACTGACGTAACCTTTTTAATGCTATAATTTGTCTCACGCCAAATTCTGTGAGCTATCAGCTGGGGCTTTTTGTCAATCAAGAGTTTGTCTTTGATAGCGCGCCTTCATAATTGAAGGTACCCGTATCTCCTCTTTTCGGCACTTCCTCGTTCTGGCACGTTTAGCTCTGGTTCATTGATAAAATGGGTTGATAGGCGCCAACCTCCACCAGAAGAAACGAAGCCGCCCAGCCGAGCTGAATTAATCTCCGCTGTGATATGCTACACAGTCACGTGCGCAACAGTTTTTAATAAAGTTGACCATAGAGTCTCTAGTATTTATGAAAGTTGACCATAGAGTCTCTAGTATTTATGAAAGTTGACCATAGAGTCTAGTATTTATGAAAGTTCACTATAGTATCTAGTATTTATGAAAGTTGACCATAGAGTCTAGTATTTATGAAAGTTCACTATAGTCTCTAGTATTTATGAAAGTTGACAATAGAGTCTAGTATTAATGAAAGTTCACCATAGTCTCTAGTATTTATGAAAGTTGACCATAGAGTCTGAAGTTTTTATGATAGTTGACCATAGAGTACCTAGTATTTATGAAAGTCGGAAGTTTTTATGATAGTTCACCATAGTGTACCTAGTATTTATGAAAGTCTGTACTATTTATGAGAGTTGACCATTGTGTACCTAATAGTTAAAAAATTGACCATAGAGTATCTAGTATTCGTTAAAGTTGAACATAGAGTCGATTGTATTTATGAAAGTTCACCAAAGATTATGTAGTATTCAGGTAACTGGGCCGTTGAGTCTCTAGTATTTATAAAAGTTGATCATTAACCATGATTGCATTTCCTAGTGTTTATGAGTGTTGATCATTAACCACTAATACGTCTTCTTGTATTTGTGAAAAATGACTAAAAACCATGGTTAAGTCTCTAGTATTTATGATGATTAACCATTAACAAGAAATGAGTTTCTAATGATATTATAATTTACTAATGATATTATAATGAAATGAAATGAAAAATCTGTTTATTGTGCAAAGAAACAACACCTGTTACAGTATCAGCTAGTCGATACACATTAAATAATGGGTTAATCGTTATAAATTACTATTGATAGCATAAGTTACTAGTGATATTATCATTTACTAATGATATTATAAATTACTAATGATATTATAATTTACTAATTATATTATTATTTACAAATGATATTATATTTTACCAATGATATTATCATTTACGAATGATATCATAATTTACAAATGATATTATAATTAACCAATGAAATATTATAATTTACCAATGATATTATAATTTACAAATGATATTATAATTTAGAAATGATATTATAATTTACTACTAATGATATTATAATTTACTAATGATATTTTTATTTACAAATGATATTATAATTTACCAATTAAATATTACAATTTACCAATTAAATGTTACAATTTACCAATTAAATATTACAATTTACAAATGATATTATAATTTACCAATGACATTATAATTTACCAATGATATTATAATTTGCAAATTATATTATAATTTACCAATGACATTATAATTTACCAATGATATTATAATTAAATAATGATATTATAATTAACCAATGATATTATAATTTACTAATGATATTAAAATTTACTAATGATATTATAATTTATTATGGTATTATAATACATTAATGATATTATAATTTACCAATGATATTATAATTAAAAATGATATAATAATTTACAAATGATATTATAATTTACAAATGATATCACAATTTACAAATGATATACTAATTTACCAATGATATTACAATAATATACTAATGTTATTATAATAATTTACCAATGATATTACAATAATATACTAATGTTATTATAATAATTTACCAATGATATTACAATAATATACTAATGTTATTATAATAATTTACCAATGATATTACAATAATATACTAATGTTATTATAATAATTTACCAATGATATTACAATAATATACTAATGTTATTATAATAAATTACCCGTTATTATTTTGTTATAATTTCATGATTTTAATATTAAGCCATGATTATATTATAACAATAATGATTATTATATTACAATAATTAAGCCATGATTATATTATATCAATAATGATTATTATATTACAATAATTAAGCCAAGAGTATATTATATCAATAATGATTATTATATTACAATAATTAAGCCAAGAGTATATTATAAAAAATTATGATTATTATATTACAATAATTAAGCCAAGAGTATATTATAAAAAATTATGATTATTATATTACAATAATTAAGACAAGAGTATATTATAAAAAATTATGATTATTATATTTAAATAATTTAGCAATGATTATATTATAAAAAATTATGATTATTATATTTAAATAATTTAGCAATGATTATATTATAAAAAATTATGATTATTATATTTAAATAATTTAGCAATGATTATATTATAAAAAATTATGATTATTATATTTAAATAATTTAGCAATGATTATATTATAAAAAGTAATGATGATCATTTTACAGTAATTTTTTATTTTACAACACATAAGTGGGGTCGCGGAGTCGTTAGCACTTTCGCCTCGCAGCAAGAGGAGCCGGGTTCGATCTCAGCTTGTGGCACTGGGTGAAAACTCGGAACAACTCCTTCTGTGTTGAGTTTGCAAGTTCTCTCCCTACTTGTTTAAGGGGTTTTTCCCCCGAGTTCTTTAGTTTCCCCTTCCATAAAAACTGGTCGAGGTTAGCGGTAATAGTTAGTGTAGGGAGCTGTTGGCTCGCGTGGCATGAAGGGCCTGCCACCACCCTCCTACGCATTGTAACCAGGCCACCTGAATTAATGGTTTTAAAAGTCGCTTGATGACTTAGGCCTATGGTGGTGCCTTGGGTATTAGCCTAGCTGATTATTATTAAAAAAATTATTAAAAAGTGATGGCTTAATATATTGCCAAAACAGTATCTTCTTCCAAAATAAATTACTGCAAACCTGAGAAGTCTGAAGCAACCACTTTTTGAAAACTGATTAAGTGTGAAATTTATCTGATCTTATCTGAAAAATCCGAACTCAAGGAGAAAGTCTTTTTAACAATAAGTATTGGATCCGTCTACATGTTGTCTAAAATCTTAATCAATCTTTGAAGCGATAGTTTGGTGACTTAAAATCTTAATCAATCTTTGAAGCGATAGCTTGGTAACTTAAAATCTTAATGAATTTTTGAAGCGATAGTTTGGTAACTTAAAATCTTAATCAATCTTTGAAGCGATAGTTTGGTAACTTAATCAATCTTTGAAGTGATAGTTTGGTAACTTAATTAATCTTTGAAGCGATAGTTTGGTAACTTAATCAATCTTTGAAGCGATAATTTGGTAACTTAATCAATCTTTGAAGCGATAGTTTGGTAACTTAATCAATCTTTGAAGCGATAGTTTGGTAACTTAATCAATCTTTGAAGCGATAGTTTGGTAACTTAATCAATCTTTGAAGCGATAGTTTGGTAACTTAATCAATCTTTGAAGCGATAGTTTGGTAACTTAATCAATCTTTGAAGCGATAGTTTGGTAACTTATTGGTCTAGTATGTGTTTTTTGATAAATATCACTAGATTTTTCCTGAAAGGATGATATTTTAGCAATACATCAGTTAAAGGGTTCACAGAATATTTTTGAAAAGCTCGGGTGAAATTTCCGGTAGCACCTCCTCTTCCGTCACGTGACATAAACACCTTCTCGCTCCCTAAATCACTTGACTCTGTAGCCCTACCCTCAAAATGCAACTGATATTTTTCTTTCTTAGTTTGTAATTTTGTAAAATAATTTTTGAAATGTTTAAATAAAATAATTATTTAAAACTTTTTTTAAATTAAAAAAACAACGTTTGTCTAAGATCAAAGTGTAGTATCGTTTGCATTAATAATCTAAATGGCTTCTTAAAAATAAGTGTTTTGAAATTTAATAATAAACTTCTTCGTCAATTGGCTAAGATCAAAGTGTAGTATCTCTTGCATCAATAAACCAGAGGACTTCCCAAAAATAATGGTTTTGAAATTTAATAATAAACGTTTTCTTCGTTTGGCTAAGATCAAAGTGTAGTATGTCTTGTATCAATAAACTAGATGACTTTCTAAAAATAATTGTTTTGAAATTTTATATAAACTTCTTTGTCATTTGGCTAAGATCAAAGTGTAGTATTTATTTCAAATTAACTAATAAATGTATTGATCTTTTCGCTACGTACTCATCTATAAGTTCAACTAAATCTCAGAATTTTACAAAGTTAGTATTTCTTTGTTTAACACGCAATTATCTGAGAGTAAAATTTTTTACCGTCTTCTCGCAGCGTTCTAGCTACACGTGTCATTGTAGTGGCACTTCTAATGGCGTTATAAATATCCCACCTGTAGGTTTACTTCTCCATTTATTCAAATTGAACCATTTATGCTAATTTGGAGAGATAAGAAAACTAGACGGAGAAAAGATATTTATTCTAAGGAAACCGCGGAATATATGCACGTATTCATGAAGGGTTTTTTAGCATACCAATGTGCTGTGGGAAAAAACGACGGAGATGATATCTCGAGACGGCTCTACATAGCATTACTTATTTTCTTCCACCATTTTTCACAGGTACTTTTTCTCTTTATCTTTCTTTACGAAGAGGTGGGCGCTGTCACGAGTGCTCGGTCTCGCGCTCCTAGTGAGAAAATAATTTAAACGTTCATTACTCAAAACTCTCGAAGTTTTTCAGCTGGCAATATAAAACCGAGATAATTAAACCACTAATCACGAAATAAAAGTAGTTCCGAGCATTTGAGACAAAAATATTTTTCCTAGCGCCCCCTCGTTGTAGTGGTGTCATTTACAGGTCTACGTTGAACTAAAGGTGGAAACATGACATAAAGGCGAAAAGCAACAATTTATGCTAGACATTTGGTCTATATAAAATATTTAATTTTTACATCAATAATGTTTTCACGTATTTAGTATTTTTGTAAGACATAAAGACATTAATTCTTATTAATTCCCTTTTAGAGTTTAAAGTTAACCTGTGTCTTAGAGCTGTTTTCTATAAAAAATAATTAATTCAAATATTTGACATCTCGACTTTAGCGCGGCGGTGCGCTGCAGTCGATACTATAAAACAGTGCCCAATTCTTGTTTTCTTTTATCCGTGGATTAGAATTATGGCTAGTAAATCATTAAATACTTATTTACTCCTAACACGAATTAACTCATTCCCAAGCGTCAGTTCGAATGACTTGGAAAATCTTTTTTCAAGCTACATTTGGATTACTTAAAAAATCGTTTTTTAAGCTACACTTGGATAACCTTTTCTAGTGACCTTAAACATAACTTTAAAGAGGCATTCGGTTAACCTTGAAAATAGCTGTTAAGATGACCTTGAACATCGCTCTTAAAATGCGTTCGAAATACCTTGAACATCAGTGTCAAGTGGCATTCGAATGACCTTGAACATCACTGTCAAGTGGCATTCGAAACGCGAACCATGAACATCCCTCTGGAATGTCATTCGAATGACCTTAAACATGGCTCTCATGTGGCCTTGAAAGGACATTGATCATCATTCTCAAGTGACATTCAAATGACCTTGGAATCTTTATTTGTGTCAAGAAATTACTTGAGAACGGTATAAAAATAAATAACGAATTACACTGTCACCAGCTGTAGAACAATATTCCAGCTCAATTTCACTGTGGGATAACTCCATACTGTAGTCTACCTCCGAAACAATGAGAAAACTAGCTTTTTTTTCCCCGACGCACGGTGGCGCTCACATCATTTAACGAGTGATACCCACAAAATAGTGGGTGGGAATTTCTGATATTGAAAATAGCATAGCTCTCTAGGGTGTGTCTCCTATATAAGCAATAGTTATATTCGGTAATAATGGCTTTCGGAATTATTGTTTTATGGGCCCCCGGGCCCGCTTACCGACGGCCGTCTCAGGTAGGCTCTCATAAAAGTATTATAATGATAAAATAATTTCAATAATAATTTATAAAAAATCGTTAATTCTTATTATGACAAGAATATTTCATAAAATATTTTTCTTGAATTTAAAGCAAATTGATGAAATAATAAAAATATTCCTAAACATCCAATTATGGAAAATAACATACCCCTATGTTCTGAGTTTCGTTTGAAATTATACAATAGGCTGAAGCCTACCACTAACAAACTTGTAAGTGACGCCGCTGATCGCAAAAACAGCGCAGTAGCGGAGCCAATGAAAGCAATTGGCTCCAAAACGAGAAGAGAGCGCCCATCTTGTATTCGGAGTAAGTATTCAAGAGTAGTTTAGCTCGAGGCGATTTTCTTCTACGCGGCAAAAATCTGAATGAAAAAGATGTACCAAGTTTTAATTTCGTGTCTGGCAGAAATCCGCATTCTTGCTGTCGAGAGGGAACCAATCAGGCTCAAGTAGGGCGTGGCTCTCCCCATCCTGAGAATCGCTCTTCGAACAAGGTAACGACGCTTCCGGTGGAAGGCGCTCTTAGCAAGGTTGTTTTAACGGTGTGATAATGGTCGTGACTTCTAGACGCAATCTAGGTTAGTATGATGTAAACAAGCCCGCAGGGAGCATTTCTGAAATATACACACGCAAGCTTCGATCACACGAACGACTCAAACAGTGTTTAAATCTAGCTAGAGGTGTATAGACCATGGCTACTCAAATGATCTAGCAAGTAGCTGTCATACGTCTAAAGCAAGTATTCTCAAATGGCACTTGGAAGCTTAAATGCCATGGCTGCCATGTTCATATACAATTATTTAACAATAAAAAAGCAGGGGTGACGTTGTATGATGTCATAGGGTCAAAACCCTTTTAGATTGACGTTAGGATAGTGTTGCATAGTACACGGCGTGGAAAAAGAATACCAGTAGGTTGTTCTTATATATTTCTGTCTTTACACGGATTTCGTCTTCGTGTGTTCGTCTTTACATCAATAAATATTATTTTTTTAAATTGTTTTACGATTACGAAAGGATCGTCTGGAGATTCAATGGTAGTTCACACGCAAGGTTAATATCGATTTACGCTAATAAAGGTTGTCTCATTCGAATGTTTTTGAGAACCAAATTCAAAGGGAAGTCATACAAGGACTCTTGATGACGCAACTCTGATTATAACAATCGCAACACTCCATACAATCTATTTAAACTTTGACTATTTAAGAATAGCAGGGCGATTATAGACCGAGCAAAAATGGCAAAACTCTCAACTTTTACGATGTACGTTAGGCCCCAAAACAAAAAACTTAATAACGAAATATCAGAATTAAGCATTGGACCGCCTTGGTTCACACGAACTTTGGTTAACCAGTTGTATTTTTCAAGATAACATACCAGTATTTGGTTTTGCTATAACAGGAAACATGACGACGATGTAGTAAGCATAGACTGCGTTCATATGGGCTTTTTTACCATTGCAGTATCGGCTATTGGTTTCTTCTTCGTGTATTCTGCTGGATAACAAAGTGTAGCGAGGGTTAATTTTAGTCGTTGAAACTACACGCCGAGCCCTCTTCGGGACGTCGCACGTGGGCTTCGAAATACAAATGATTTTGGAAATGTCCCTATAAATGAAAAAAAAAAATCAATAATCCAATGCATTATTGATCTTTTCCTGAATTTGGAAATTCAATGTTCTGAATTCAATGCTTTATTGAAACATTGTTTTTTGTTTTGACTATTTTTTTAAATTATTTGTATACTTTTAGTTGAATCTCAAAGCCATTAGTATTTTTTAAAAATTTCTGATTTATAGCCGCTTTGCGGATTTCTCGATTTCTGAAAGGGCTTTGGGACATTTTTCATTGGGATTTTAACATAAATCCTAAGTGGTATTTATTTCTGCTTGGGGAGAACGACTAAGCTCACATTTCCATTCTTAGTTGATAGAATTAGATGATACATTTTCGGAATTCAATTATTTCTGCTATTTTCAACTTAACCCTGGATTTGTAATAACCATTTTATATGGATTTTTCTTAACCTTCAAAATCTAAAAATAATTTTTTAATTTATAAATTAAAAAAAAGTTTCCACTTGTTAAAACAATTTGAAGTTTCTTATGAAATCTTTTACATAACTTTGAATTACCGGCGCAATAATTAAAATGAACGATAATTAATTTATAGGGAGTTTTATAATATATCTAGATAGTTTCGAGTCCCAAAAAGCAATATATGACAAGAAAGAGATGAAATTCGTTTCATAAAAGGTTCCTGAATGAAAAGTAAATATCTACGAATAGACACAAAACCATAAAAATAAAGTTTACGACTTTCTAAACGGAACCGTAAAACCAGGATTGCAATTCAAATAAACCTTTTACAGCTCTGAACACCAAAAAGCAACGTTAAAAAATCTCAGTCTCTGTTGGCAAACTATCAGTGTGTTCTGCACGGAGCATTTAAGTTAAGGTTCTAAAAGAGGGAGGACCTCGGATGTGGTTGCTAGGCGCACTGTCTAATGACAAAACCAAGTAAGTGCCGTATTTCGAAATGCTAAGTACAAATTATACATCTACCACCAATCCAAACCTTCTTAGGTTATTGTTGAATTCGTGCTTCGCCGTGCAAATTTGATGAAGCCATTTGGTTTCTTTTATGCAATATTATCAGGGTTTCCACATTTGAGATGCATAATATATTTTAATGGAGGATTTAAAATGACCAGTAGATTCTGAAACAATTCCATTACAAAGAGAAATCTAAATAATCATTCAATTTCTGAAGATAACATTTAATTTTAATTTGCATAATCGATAGAAGTAAAATACCCAATAATTAGACTGAAAAAGGTAATATATTATTATAATATATAAAATCAAAACTTCAAAGAAATCAAATAATGCAATAATATCAATAATTTAAAAAATTCAATCAATGCAATAATAAAAACATTAATTGTAATAAAAAATTGATAAATTCAATGAAATTAATAAACGCAATAAAATCAATCAAATCAATTAATTCAATAAAATCAATCAATGCAACAAAATCAACAACTAAATGAAATCAATCAATGCAATAAAATCAATAATTGAATAAAATCAATCAATGCAACAAAATCAACAATTAAATGAAATCCATCAATGCAATAAAATCAATAATTGAGTAAAAATCAATGAATTCAGTAAAAAAACAATTGAATGAAATCAATCAATGCAATAAAATCTATAAATGCAATAATAAAGTAAAATGTTTTAATACAATTAAAAAACTAGATTTAAATAAAAAATATTTTATTTGTATGTAAAGGACAAACAATAAATGCAGTCTTCAATATTACCCAGAAATGGGCACACGTACAACGTAAGTTTTTAAGTAAAACTGAATAAACCAAAAAGAAAAAATAATAAAATATTTAACTTTTGGCGCTTATAAGGTTTTGTCACTGGCAACGTTGGTGTAGAGTGGGTCTGCCCCTGTTATTTTATGTACAAAGAATACACCCGCAGTCACATAGAATCCGTACAGTTCTCGGAACTGGAAACGACGATCGCCTCCAGCTTCTGGACGGAAAATTTCAGGAATCGGGCATTTTCAAAAGGGCAAGGACACCCCGGGGGAGGGCTAGCAAAAAACCCTTTTGACGGAGGATCGTAAAGGTCTCCCCTCGGACGATCTCAGACAGCGATTGCCAGAACACTATTTGAATGTCGTTAAAAAAGCCCAAAAGAAAATATAAACAGTCAAATTCCCTTGATGACAAGAAAGATATATTTCTGCAGAAATTAAGTTCCATAAATTAACTGACTAATTTAAAATAATAAAAAATTACTCTTGTATTGGTTTTTCCTTAAAACGGAACATTTTCGTCACGTAATTAAAAATTTATTAATTGATTTGGTTAAATAGAAATAAGGAAAACGGAAATATGCTTCTGATAAAATTAGTTTATATTATTTAACCTACTAATTATTAAAAAATATATAAATTTTAATAATTAACCGATTATTTTGGAATAAAAAATTTTGCTCTAGTTTCATAAAAGGGGAAAAAATACTTTTCCTTAAATGGAGTTTCATTATTTAACCGACTAATTTTAAAGAAAATACATTCTGCCGTAATTTTTTCAAAATTAAAAACATTTCTTCTAACCGACTAATTTGAAATAAGGACCCGTGAAAAAAGAAAAATTTGCTTCGGCATAAAAAAAAAGTTTCGTGATTTGACTGATGAATTTGAAATAAAACATTAAGCTTAAATTTTTTGAAAAGGGATAAATAGAGTCTTCGTAAATGAGTTTCATAATTTATCCGACTAATTTGAAATAAGATAAATTGCGCCATTATTTCATCAAAAGGGAAACTTTATTCCTTCAAAATTAATTTTTCGCTTTGAAAATACGTAGATAAGCCTATTAGAACTCATAACTTTGAAATTGGTCAATTATTCGCACTAGCTGACAAACTTATGATAACTAATTATAGGCTGTAATCGGATGAAACCCGCCATTTCGAGGGCTTTCGGGACAAGACTGGCAACTCTGCCCGCGGCGAAAAGCCTCGATACGGAGCGAGCCAGCATAGCACGCACCAGTGCTAAAAACATTCCGACTTTTTCCAAGAAAGAAGAGCCCATCCAGGCAGTCAGACCCAGGCAGAGACAGTTCAAGTTCAGTTAACGCTTCACTGGTTCCCGGAATGTGACGACCATGCGATCCCCGCATGCTTCGTCTACTTTTTATTACTGTTTTCACTTTTCGGCTTGCAACTCCTCAACGTCTTGTCTGGGCTATGTTTTAGGGCCTAGCGGTTAATAATACCGCCATAATTTTTAAAAGTTGTGGGGGATGCCAGGAATTTAGAGATTATTTACTTTTATTTTCCCTTAAGGTGTCAATTTTGGACACAGTTTATTATTAAAAAGAATGTCAAATCTAGTCTTCAGATTTAATTATTTATGTTTCTGTAAAATATTCCTATGTTTTTCTAATCCTATTCTAAAAACCGTGAAAACTTTCGAAAGATATAGGAATATTTATAATGCATTTTTAAACACGCAAATAATTATTCGAAAACTATGTTTTATAAATATCAATAATTAAAACTACAGAAGCTGGAATTAAAGCTTAAACTTTTTTAAACAAATAAACTACTTGGACCATTTTTCCAAGTATTATATCTTTGTGAAAAATTAGATATTTTTACGAAGAATATATTAATTTATACTTAGGCAGAACGACTCAAAGAGTCAGCTAGATAGGCACCCTTGGCACCACCCTAGGCCCAAATCGTCTAGAGACTTTTATTGCCATTGATTCAAGTGGCCGGGTAAGCTCCTTCCCATAAAAAAATCAAGTTCTACAAATTTTCAATTTTAATTTGACCTTTAAAACGACAAAATTTAATTAATTTAACAATATTGAGATATGAAACTTTTCCATTAAGCAAAACTTTACAAATAAAATGCCATAATATTTTGAAAAACCTACCAAGCTTGCTTTGGTCCCATTGGGTCGATTCTCATTCAACCGAATCCCGTTCAACCAACTGTTCCATTCGACCGACATTTTGTTTGCTCACAAGTTAAAGCATGAAACCTAACCTAACCTAACGTAAAATAACCTAAACTAACCTAACCTAACCTAACCTAACGTAACCTAACGAAATATACAGATTTCAATTTTATATTGCTTTCTTTATTGACCTTTGTATTATATACTTCGATTTGGATAGGTAAAAATATTCTTTCAACTTTTTCGAATAAATGGGATTCGACCCAATGGGATTGCAAAATTAGAATTCGATCAATTGAAAATTCGACCCAATAGGATTCTATCCAACGGGAATATACCACCAAGCTTTGGTGCCGTAAAGTATTAATTTATTTTCACCTTTGCACGCTAGGTAAAGGTTGGTTTTTTATTAAAATTATAGCTTCAACGGAAAAACGAATTCACTGCGAACGCTACCATGTTCATGACACGGAACCGCAGTTAAACACTAACAAATAATATCTTGATAAACTGCTGGTTTCATTTATTAATAAATAAAATAAATAAATAAAGGCAAGCAGTGAGTATTTACTAAATGTCCGTGTGGTGATGGCCTCCCACATTTTGAGCTAAACGTTTTTTCACGCCATTTCCCAGAAATAAGTGACCCCTATAAAACCAAACACTATGTGCTACTAGTACATCTATTGAGAAAATATTTTTTAACAAGGCCGTTTATGGGACGGAAAGGCTGTACATTCACAGAGGTCTGTGAAAATCATTCCGAAGAAAAACAGCTCAAATTTATTAAACGATAATTCTACATCATCAAATTTAACAGTTTAAGATTAAATAGAGCACAATAGAACACATGCGACTGCTGCTAAACGAAAATCTGGCAATGTCTAGGAACAGTCCTCCCTGTACAAGCCTGTAGCTTTAACTGTAATAAAGTGATTGGCCTTAAATGGGTTAGAGTGTGCAATAACTGGTGGCTTTACCGGGGAGTCGGGGTGCGGCTTTTGTAACCCATAAGGGCGGTGGTGCACTGATAGATGTTAGCTCTCATCAAATGGTCCTATCTCCACTTCCGACTTCGGTCCCGTTTGGGCTGGAAACTGAGCTTCGGCTCAGGCCAACGCAGAGGATCCGTGCAAACTGGCCGCCTCGGCGGATTGGGTAGCCTGCTGTGGGGCGGCGGGCCTCCGTATGAGGCGCAGTGGTCCTGTTTCCCGGCCTTTTGGAGCACACCGGGATCTCCGGTGCCAGCTGTGCCGAGTTACGTGGACCGCTGTGTGCCCGTCGTTCCCCTTTAGGAGCTCTCTCCAAAGGGTATAACTCTTTACCTACGTAGGTACGGTGTCGGCTGGAGTTGCTATAGCATCCACTTTTAATCCCACTGCTGTGTGCGAAGTGGAGATTGGTCGTCCCTTTGCTGCACCTTCTGCTGGGTTGAGTGGCTTGCGTCAAAGGTGCGACCATCAGTAGTAGGATACTACTACCCATACTGGATTTGTCATCTGTCCAGGCTTGTGGACTCGCCATAGGGCACTATGATGATAGACCTCCGGTGGAATGGTCTCTGTTACTAGGTATACCGGGCTATAAATTCTGACACACTGTACTAAATTGATTACGTAACTGATTTCAGAATTAGCATAACCAATCAGTGTGCTGATTTTTAGAAAGTGGTAAGGACCTCTATAAGAACCTTATAGGTTAGCTGCTATGTTGATCTGGGTCAAGTGAAAAAGCTTACAATCAAAAGTGATTTCAATTTTAACTGAATGTTATGGACGACTGTATGGGAGGGTATATATAAGACGAGGGAAAGAAGTTCAATAAGTAGAAATAGTGCCGCCTGGTGAGATTCTCGGGAGCATGGGAAGAGATGAAGATGGATTTTTCGGCACTCGATCGTAATTATTTTACCCTACTTTTCACCAAAATCAACGAATAACGAAAATTTAATAATTCCAGATATTGCCAATTAACTGAAAATTTAAAGTCATAAACCACCAAATATGATTAATTGCAAAATTTCCGAATTGAGAAATACTATTTTAAGTATTCATTGACAAACCTTTTTAATAATCTTAATCTTCAATTTATTTAATATCCAAAACTAGGGATGCTCAAGTTTCCAATTCGAAAGACTGCCAGTCAAAATCGGCCAAATTATTTTAGTTATTTTAATAATACGATTTAATTTCCAAATTAGATTTTGGTTCACCATTTTCCGGGTTGAAAAAGTCATTTTGAAGGTCTAGATCACCATTCTCAAGGTCAAGTTTGTCCTAATTATTTAAGTTATTTTTATAATAAGATTTTATTTTATCTATCTCAAGGTACATATTACCATCATTATTGTAATCATTTTTATTATAAGATTTTTGAACCTATTCAAGATAAATAATATATGCAATCGCTATATATAAGGTAGAAATCACCATTCTCAAGATCAAGATCTAAATTGAAATTAAAGTTGGGCACACCTGTCGAGAATTAATCCTACAGCAACCAATACGAGCGCCTATAAAAGTAGTTTCCGCCGACCTGAGCCAGAACGACGGAACGAAACTCGAAATTTTGTTTTCGGCGAAAGAGTCGGCGAACGTAAAAGGGAATCGAGAGAAGCGAACGAGGCGATAGGGGGCGTTGCAATCGACAGAGAGAATCTCCTTTCATTGAAGAAGGAGAAGAATGCCGAGAGAGAGTAGCTGCCGCAGCGATGGGCCTCGAAAATTGACCCCCTGCGAAGGGTCATCTAAAGATCAGCGCAGCATTCGAGGAGAACCGAGCTAGGCCTTGACTACGTATGAAGTAAAGAAGCGAATTTAGCGCCGCGTTGCGTTGAGGGTCATTTTGGGTGTGTCGACTTTGTGGGAAAACGGAACTTTGCTGTTGGCGGCGCATTCTGTGAGGCGCTTATGCGCTCGGAAGAAAAAAAGGAGCAGGTATGCAGGACGGGAGTTTTGTTTTTCACCTGCCTCGCTCGCTCTCTTCAGAAACCCTAGATTCTTTGGGCCGAGGGGAAAGGGACTGAGTATTCGATAATACCTGAAATGTATAATATTGCTCTTAGAGAGAAGTGAGGATTCAACTTCCTATACCTGAAAGTAAACTTAAGTAAGTCAAGTCGAAATGCCTTACGAGACGAAATCTGTTTCCCATACTCGCTGCCTAAAAACCAAAATTATATCAGGTGAAGATACCTTACGAGAAGTATTTATCTTACCATATTCGCTATCTGAAAGAAAAATTAAGAAAGACCGGATACCTCACGAGAATAATTTATCTATAGTCTACGGGATTATTAAGAATGTCGGACCCTTCGTACTCGGGTGGCGGAGTGGTTAGCACTTTCGCCTCGCAGCAAGAGGAGCCGGGTTCGATCCCAGCTTGTGGCACTGGGTGAAAACTCGGAACAACTCCTTCTGCGTTGAGTTTGCAAGTTCTCTCCCCACTGGTTTAAGGGGTTTTCCCCCGAGCTCTTCGGTTTCCCCTTCCATAAAAACTTGTTGAGGTTAACGGTAATAGTTAGTGTAGGGAGCTGTTGGCTCGATCGCGTGGCATGCAGGGCTTGCCACCACCCTCTTACGCATTGTAACCCGGCCACCTGAATTAATGGCTTCAAATGTCGCTTGATGACTTAGGCCTAAGGTGGTGCCTTGGGTATTAGCCTAGCTGATAACTTAAAGCAAAATTAAAGCAAGTCATGATGCCTTACGAGTAGTATTTAGCTTACCATACTCGTTACCAGAGCGAAAATTACACCTTTTAGAAATATTTATCTTACCATTCTTGACACCTGGGAGCGAGGGGCTGATCACTCCCCGTAATCGGTGTACAGAGCCGTACCTTTGACTGTACTAATGGGATTACGCGTAATCTTTGAAGTCCCTGACTTTGGCAAAATTCGCTACCTCAAATAAATAAAATATTCATCTTACCATAATCAGTACTTAAATTAAAAATTAATACCAGTTAAGATAACTTGCGAGAAGTATTCACATTACCATACTCTCTACATAATTTCCTATATTCGCTATCGGGAAACAAAATTTAACAAGCTGGCAAGCCAAAATATACCTCACACCCACCCACAGACACGTTGGTTGTATAACCCCTCCTAGGGTACAAAGTCCCCTCGGAGACCGTGTATGTCTGTCGGTCTGTCTGTCTGTCTGTCAGGCCGGCGAATGCGTTCGCATTTTCGAGGCAAAGGGTAATCACTGCGTACGCAGTTTCTTAGAATCAGGGAAAAGGTTTTTCCAAAAGCGCCCTCTATTTGTCATTGGGTGAAGTATAATTTTTAAATCGGCCGGGATTCGAACCCGAGCCCTCTTGAACGACAGGTGAGCGTTCTACCGCAGAACCATGGATACAGTTACGCTTCACTGAAAATTAAAAACTCTTCCGAGGAGAGGTATATTTTGGCAAGCTTGCCAACTTGTTATTTTAGACCAACAATGAATATATTTCTACTTCGGGAAAATGACAATGGTAAAACGATAAGTGGACTTCATGGTTGAATATCCTAATGGGGGGGGGGGGGCACGTTTAAGTTAAGACTTACTCATTGTTAGAGTTATTGTTATTATCTTAGATTGTTGCAAATAAAGATGCTTATTGTTAATTGTTTTGGTTAACTTTTGTTTTCTAAACTGCTAATGTTATTCGCAGGCTCCAGCTATTTTTTAAAATTTCTGTCTGGAGTTAAAATGCGTTATATAATGATTTTCTGAAAACATTTTATAGAGAATATATGGTTTACTATTAAGTTAATATTCTTATGCTATGTCACATTAGCATATTTTGTATCGTCAGGCTGATTACGTCCAAGATGGTTACTGTAAGTGGCTGAAGTCATCTCAGGTTAATCTTTTATAGCTCCCCTACCATCAATCTGATCTGAAATTGTATCTCATCCAATCAGGGCCGTGCAGGGGGGCGTCGAAAAAGAGATCAGAAGCATGCTATTCAGGGGCCCGGTACGAAAAATTTACAAGGGCCAGCAATGACATAATTTTCCCCTGATTGTCTGTCTGTCAATTGCAATGAATTCAGATTACGTTCGCGTTTAAACTATTTGCATTTTGACCCATGGATATCAAAAAATCTTATATCTGGATGTAAATACAGATAATCTGATATTTAATATGATATAAAACATAATAACTTACAACTATTTGATCTGATAATTTTCGAAGTTGCCCCAGAAGGTTTTCGCAAGTTTTAAGTTTCTCTGAACCCTTGGTCTTAAGGGCTTCTTTAAATAAGAAGGTGGGCCATACGGCCCATACCCCTCTGGCTCCTCCACGCCACTGAATACTTCTCGCATAAAAGATATATTATTTACTTTTGGATAACGCCTAGATTCGTTTGCAAACACTGGTATTGTGTTTAGCCTGAGTTCTGAGAAATTTCGGTTTATGTGTTGGCAATTTTATTTCGACGATAATCCCGAATACGTATTAAATTAGTAATTTAACTATCAATTTATTATTGAACTATTAATGATAGTTCATTCCTACAATAACAATATAAATCAATATGAGGCAAAGGATTGACGATTCAATACGATATATTACTAGTCGTTGGAGCTTCAGGTCCGTTGCCCGTGATATTTCTGCCATTTTGACGGAAATTTCTGACTGAAAATTGAAACACTTTCTTAAGTAACGAGAATATAATCAATAATTGTTGAATCAGAACATAAAATTGATAATTTTAGGCTTTCAATTCGTTCTGGAAGGAAGTGCTTTTCTAAATTGAGACCAAGAATGTGTTGTTTATACTTAGGTCGAATATCTTGAGACAATTCTTAGGGTTGCAAACAATCCCTCAAATTTGATATCTGAAACTGAAATCGTATAAGGCGATTGAAGCAAACATCAGTTGCATTTTTCCTTCGCCCATCTCATGCCTGCGTAATTTTGATCATGATGCCCTCGGATTGTCTCTACATAGTCAGTCATCTTCCCTAAACATAAATAAATTAGTATTAAAATTATATTAATAGTAAATTAATTAAATTAATATCAAAATTATCTTAATGGTAAATTAATTAAAATGAAATTAAAATTATCTTAATGGCAAATTAATTAAAATGAAATTAAAATTATCTAAATGGCAAATTAATTAAAATGAAATTAAAATTATCTTAATGGTACATTAATTAAATTAATATAAAAATTATCTTAATGGTAAATTAATTAAATAAGTATTAAAATTATCTTAATGGTAAATTAATTAAATTAGCATTAAAATTATATTGATAGTAAATGAGTATTAAAATTATCTTTATGTTAATTTGTATTAAAATTATCTTAATGGTAAATTAGTATTAAAATTATCTTAATGGTAAATTTATAAAATTAATATTTAAATTATATTAATGGTAAATTAGTATTAAAATTATCTTAATGGTAATAAGTATTAAAATTATCTTAATGGTAAATTTATAAAATTAATATTTAAATTATATTAATGGTAAACTATTAATATTAATATTAAAATTAAAATTATTAATTAATTAATTACTTAATTAATTAATTTTTTATCCTAGTTATTAGTTTCAAATTGAATTGAAACGGGTCTCTTTAATTAGTTTTTACGAATTCTAAATTCGAAAGAATGGTTACTTTGAGTCTTCTCAAAATGTCAGTAACATCTATTTGATTTGGCCAATGTCGAGTTTTTAGCCAAGGAAAGCAAAATTAAGAAGTTTTTTTGCAGCGTATTTTTAAATTTGGCTTTTGAATTTTCAAATATATCTATGTCGTTACATATTTCATTACTCGCTATTAAGATTTTGGATAGTGGACTTTTAGATTGGAGCTCTGACAATTGAAATAACCAACGCTCTGAAATTTATGCTGTTTAAAAGGTTAATACAATCTACCCCGCCATTTAAAAGATTATATAAAAACAAAACTTCGTGGTAACGAAGTCGATTAGCTAGTTTAGGAAGATTGCATTTTTCTAGAATAGCTCTGTACCTGTAATTTTCAACCGGATGAAAATTCTGGGAATATAATTTTGCAAATTTGTTCTGTATATACTTTCCACAATACTATGTAGGTAACGCAATGTTAAGTTAAAAGGAGCCACCTATGGACTACATTGTAAAGGATTATATAATTAGCGAGTAAGTAGTACTTATTCGCTAATTATATAATCCTATGGAGGTAACGACTATCACCGGACCAACACTGACAGCAATATTCAATTTTAATTCTCAAATGTGATATGTAAGTTTTTGAAGAGTTTAGGTTTCCTGCAATTTTAAGAATATCATATAATCTTCGGGTACAATCCAGTTTCAAATTTTCTATATGTAACGAGAAATACAGTTTTTGGTAGAAATAGAGCCCTAGGTCTTTAACAAAGGTCTTACGGGTTAAAATGGTTTCGTCAATTTCGTATGGGTAAACTATGCTGTTATGTTTTCGTGTAAAAGAGATAACTTCCGTTTTGGTACTATTCAGAGGCAAACGATTCTGAATACCCCAGATATTGATTTGGCGGACACTGTCGTTAAGAATTCGGCAATCGCTCGTAGATTTTATTACATTATAATTTTTATGGTCATCGGCGTATGCTTTGATTTTGGAGGTCATGTTCGCTTGTTGTTCTAAGTCGTGTGTGAAGATTATGAAGAATAGTGGTCCGAGCCAGGAGCCCTGAGGAACCCCTCGGCTGGAGATATATGAAACATTCGTTATAGTGCCGTTGATCTTCATAAGATTTCCACTATTACCGAGGTAAGAAGACATCCAAGGGCGTATCCAGGATTTTATTTCAGGGCCGGGGGGTTTTGAGCGAAAATTCCAAGGGGGGGTGCTGACGGAAGTTTCACTGATTTTTATTAGGCACCCCCCCCCCGTCATCAGCATTTCGGGGGGGGGGGTTGAACTCCCACCCCCCCTTAAATACGCCCTTGAAGATATCCAACTCAATATTGCACTGCCTACTCCATATTGCTCGAGTTTATGAAAACAACTTTGATGGTCCATTCGATCAAACGCCTTACTTGTCCTTGATGGTCCATTCGATCAAACGCCTTACTTGTCCTTGATGGTCCATTCGATCAAACGCCTTACTTGTCCTTGATGGTCCATTCGATCAAACGCCTTACTTGTCCATGATGTTAATAACCGGTATAACGTCATTTTAAAAGACAATAGGTTGGTATTTGAGGAACGCGTTGTGTAGAAACCATGATGTTGGTAATCGATTATTAATGGTTTAAACCAGGGCAACGTTCAGTAGCTTGCAACAAATTAATCGTTGCAGGATTTCGGAACCGGTTTTCTAATGTACGCTTTTTTTCATTTCCGGTGTGACGTAATGTCGCTGAAACATTTGAACCTGCTCTTCCAGCCGGTTTCTTCGTTGTTAAACGGAATCGTGACGTCACAGCACGCGGGAAGGCTAGCTGCGGACGACACCACAGACGATATTTTATAAAAACTACAATAATCGTAAAAAAGCGTTCAACAGCCCAGGATAAAAAGTCTCAACAGAATCAACGCAAACGTAAAACGGTATAAGACCGTTAAGCTTCACTGAACGTAGCCCAGTTAGATAGATTATTCTGCACCACTGTTTCGAAGATTTTCGAAAAGACACTTAGTACTGATATTGGACGGTAGTTTTCTATTTTTAACTTATACCCTTTTTTGTATATAGGGATGATCAACGACGTCTTCGACATTGTTGGAAACGTCCCTCTTTTTAGAGATAGGTGAAAGAGATGAGTAAGCAGAGGAGCAAATATTACTTGGCAACCTTTAACAATGATGACCGGTACATGATCAGAGCCTGATGACTTCTTTAGCTTCAAGTTTTTTTATAATTCCTAAGATATCTTTTTAGTAGATTTAGAAAAGAATAGCTCTCATTCAAATTTCGAGGCATATTGGTTGAGTTATTATTACAGCTGGCTTGAAAAGTATTTTTGAAACTTGTGGGCTAAATCGTCTGTGTGCGAGACAAATTCACGGTTTTCTTCAATAACTACCTTAAAATTATCTCCCTCAATTCTTTCAATTACATATGTATAACTTATTGGGGTTAGAATTAAGATCGTTAACAATGGATAGTTCGTAGCTTTTACGGTCTAGTTTTAGTAGATTTATTTTCCAGTTTATCGAGTTGAGTTAAATTAAGGTGTGATACTAAATCTAAGAGGGCATCGGTCGTTGGTTTCACCCCACTGTGAGTGAAAGTCACCTAGGATTAGAATGTTTTGGGGATATGCCACCAGTATTGGAAGGATTTGGTCATAGTATTCGAGAATATAATTTATGGGTCTAGTTTGCGCAAAGAAGTGATTTCTAACAGTATCTTTTTCCCTTTAACTAGTTCTAATTCAATCCAGACTGTTTCAGCTGTAAGTTCAAGGTCTGTTCGACGGATACATTTAAAATCTTTATTTATAAGAATAAGACTGCCACCTCCACGCCTTGTATCCCCAGTATCTCCGTATCTGTCAGCCCTGTGACCGGCAAAACTATCTGGAACATAGTCCTTATTAAAATGATAGTCCGTAAAATTGGTCTCCGTGATACAGATGATATCTAAGTTCATTAATTAATAATATGAATAATTAATTAATTAATATTAATCTTCAATTAATTAAATTAATATTAATCTTCAATTAATTAAATTAATATTGATCATCAATTAATTAAATTAATATTAATCGTCTATTAAGTAATTAATTAATATTAATCATTTATTAAGTAATTAATTAATATTAATCGTCTATTAAGTTATTAAGTAATATTAATCGTCTATTAATTAATTAATATTAATCGCCTATTAATTAATTAATATTAATCGCCTATTAAGTAATTAATTAATATTAATCGTCTATTAAGTAATTAATTAATATTAATCGTCTATTAAGTAATTAATTAATATTAATCTTAAATTAAATAAATTAGTATTAATCTTCAATTAATTACATTAATATTAACCGTCAATTAATTAAATTAATATTAACCGTCAATTAATTAAATTAATATTAACCGTCAATTAATTAAATTAATAGTAACCGTCAATTAATTAAATTAATATTAATCATCAATTAATTAAATTAATATTAATCGTCAATTAATTATATTAATATTAATCGTCAATTAATTAAATTAATATTAAATATATATTGAAATGAAATGAAATGCTTTATTTTATGACCTGCTCACAACATGTGCAACACACTTTTTACAATGATACAGGTGGTTTTATATTTAAAATTTGTTTAAAGATATTAAATTAAATCTTGCTCAGTACAATTATTTCTTCGTCAATAACTTAAAATTATACATTTCGCAGTTGGCTGTTGCAGAACTATAAATGATTAAAGCTTAAGCCGCTTCATTAAAATAAGTTTCAATAAATAAATAAGTTCAATCTATCCAAGTATTTAAGTTTTGGAAATGTACTTAAGCATAGAATCTAAGATTTTGACTCTATTGCAAGTTTTATTGAATATATCGAAATTTGAAAATTTCTCGTTATACAAATTCTGAATTCTGTCTAATGGGTTAACTTGGCATAATTTTTTTACAGAAAACAGGTGGGCTTTTCGAAGGTTTTTAACTGAAACATTTATGTTGATTTGAGATAAAATCAACATATATATAGACGTGAATAAATAAATTGTGAATTTTAAAACCGTTTTAAGTCTCTTTTCTTTAACATATATATTAATGGTAAATTAATTAAATTAATATTAATGGTAATTTAATCAAATTTAGATTAACATTAAATATATATTAATAGTAATTTTTTTAAGTTAAGATTAACATTAAATATATATTAATAGTAAATTTTTTAAATTAAGATTAACATTAAATATATATTAATGCTAAATTAATAAAATTAAATCAAATCAAAATTAATTGTAATTTAATCGAATTAACCATAACATTAAATATATATTAATGGTAAATAAATTAAATTAAATTAATATTAATATTCAAATTATTTTATTGGTAAATTAATTAAATTAAATTAATATTAATATTATTACGTTTAGGGCGTATTAGTTTCTTTTGATTATGCCCATGGAAAAGGAAGAGCAGCTTATCTGTCGTAACATGACCCCCCCCCCACCGCAGCGAGGCCAATCTAGCTGCAAAACAAAAGAAAGTTGGCTCAGTTTGGTTATGACCCGAAATTTCAAATTGCTTCCACAGTTATTTAATGTTTATTAGCGATCAGCATATCAAAAATGAATTCTATCAGATCCAATATCCAATATTCTTCCAGCGAATTGTTGATATAAACAGTACGAAAGGGTGTGGTTCAATCGAGGTAAATACTTTCCTCCATAAAATCAATTTCAACCTTTAGTAGATAATACAAACCTTTCCTTTCATTACATTCACAGACTGAACAGTCTAGACTCCACCCTCAATAGATGACCTAATATTGACTTCAGAAATAACACGCTCTCAACATAACTATTCTCCTTAAGTACAAATAAATACATTCTTAAATTAACTATTTATTTCTAGATAAAAGCTTTTTCTTCCACCATACGTCAGTCTTTATTTCGAAACATTTCATTGCAGTATAAAGATGTGGTTCCTTTACAACAGAACCAAATTCATTATGCGATCGCAAAAAGACGTAATGAACGTGATAAGAGTCGTGTCTACGTGTTGCTACTCGTTCATTTGGGTCTACATAATATACTATTCGAGTAACGCCGTCGTTAAAACTCTTCAAAGCAATCAAAGCAATTCGAAAAGTTCGACGTACGATCAAGTGTTGAAAAACGGTCGTCTGTTGATCGTCGTTTTCATTTTAATCGACCTTTTCGCCAAACGTAAAAAATGGCGACTCTTATGCGTCATGTACCTCAAAGGCGAAATGAGAGGACGAGACAATTGCAAATTCGAAGAAATTTTATCCGAAGCCAGAAAGAAATTTGCTTTCTCAATAGCGGCTATCTACGGATTAGTGATCGCGTTGGACATTTTTCGCGCGCGATATTCCACCTCATCAGCTAATACGACAATTATATACATCAACGATTTATTGTATAATCAAAACCTAACGCTTTCTTACCAATTGAATCAACTGGTCGCCTACACGGAGGCAATAGTCCACGCCATGTTTACGATTTCGTCCATGGTACCCATGATTTTTCTGGTCCTACTAGTAAACGATATTAAGATAAACTTGGACACTTTCATAACTAGAATTGATAATATCTCCGTGTTACACTCGAACGTTTTGAGAGACTTGCACTTGAGTTTTCGCAATATTATGGCGTTGGTAGAAAGCGTAAACGGAACATTCGGTGTCCTGATATTTCTTTGGTACTGCGACGCCCTGGCTGCGGCGGTGAAAGGAATCATGACTTTGATGGAGATCTATTCCGATTTCGGACTGGTCGGAAGCATTTCGCAATCGGTCCGACAAATTCTACCTTCCGTCTGGATCTTGGGTCTCACTTTTATCGTGTCCTCAATTAACTACACAAGCAACAGGGCTGTTCAAGCGCTTCAAGACAGTCGCGTTAAAGCGCGTTCGGTTAATTTGAGTTTGATCTTCGAGTACGATTCGTTGACTGCCAATCTGAAATCGAATCGCGGAATTACCGTGGCTGGATGTTACGTTCTCACAAGAAGTTTTTGCGTCACTTACATCGGGATCTTGTTGAGCTACACCATGTTCCTTTGTTCGAGTCTGAGACTGGCTTTCAGAGATTAACTAAATGCAATAGACTGTTTAACCGAAGTATATCGTTAAGTATTGATGGTGGATCATCCAATGAGGATGTACAACGAATCTTTCACCGCTAGAGGTTTCGAAAATACGCTTCGTTATCGAGGGGCTAATAAAATTATCATTTTTCTGTACACCGATTACGTAATCAGTAAGTAAGTGAGGGATTACAGTGACTACAATGATTACGAAAAAGTTTACCTACATGTAGATTACGGGGATTACTCCGATTACGAAGCGATTACGGAGATCAAGGACCAATTAAGAAAGGATTACAGGAATTATGTACCGATTATAGCGATTCCAGATTGATTACAGCTATTACGGCGATTAGGGCAATTACAGAGATTACGGAAAAACAGCGATAACCCATCGATTACTTGTAGATAACGGAATATTCACAGAACTAACGGTTACCGAGCAAGTTCAACTAGTACTAGGATTACAAAGCTATTTAAAAAACATTTCGGCCCTTACCAAACGATTACGGCGATTACCGTAATCATATCAACCAGAGTGTATGCCAAGTGGTCAGCGGTTGGATGTCAAGACTACTATGGTAATAATTCCTATTCATGAAAACTAATGAAATTCTTAGACGCCGTCTACTTAGAGGACCTCTAGCTCGGTCACGCCACTAGTGGCAAAAGTTTATTTTATATAACATTTTGAAATTGTTTACCACCAGCTTAAACAGAAGCTAGACCGAAGTTTGAATTTAAAATCTTGCCCGTGTAATTTCCGGAAATAAGGCTCTAAATAGCCTAGAATATGATTGAACGCATATACAATTACGTGGTACGCTAGAGGAGGGGCTACTAACTTTTTCAGGTCTTTGTTTTGTACTGACTTAGTATCTAACACTACATTTCCCTATATACTTTTGATGTAGTGTATTTTTTACTGTCTTGTTTTCGTTGTCATTCTGTAACACACTTTTCGAAAATCGTAAATTAAACTTTTATGTGTAAATTGGCAGTTCTAACTATATTTTGTTTAGTTAGAAAAAGATGACTTCAAAGATTTTTTTAATTTATTATTATTCTACATCGTTTATATACGATCAAAGTGTACTATATTATAATTTCAGCTGTTAAACGATGCTCACAACGTGCAACATTACACTTGCACTAAATAAAAACTCTTCGTTTCTGACCGAACCTTTTTTTCGACACTGACACTCGGCTAGTTCCGACTTGGATCTGGGTAGGTGCATATTTCACGTAGAAGATATTTTAGACTCTAGAGGGCTCTGTGCCTAACAGTAGCGTACGAAAGTTTGAGAAGTTGGGAAGAGCAAAGCGGCTTAGACCCTGAGATCTGTGGGAGCAGTCCCCTGGCCATCAGTAAACCTTTTTTAGAAAAGCAAATACCGGTAAAGATTTAGTATCATTTGTATTTCGAAATTTAATAGGCTGATTTAAGTTGATCTTTAACAAAAAAAAAGCACATTGTCGTCCTTCGAAAACTAATATTGGTATTTCTCTCCGTGGAAAAGCAGACAAAAGGTATTCAGCGTGTTGTCGATGGTCAAACCATGGACGAATCAACTACGAACTTTCTTCTCGTCTTATTGCTTGCTGCCGCCATCTAGGCGACCTATATCGACAAAAAAATTATTCAAGTTATCGTAGTCATAATTAAATATTAATATTAATTTTTATTCTATTCTATTCTATTCTATTTTATTTATATTTTATAAAAGAAAATTAATTTGTTTAACTGAAATTGAGAATTAATAAACCCCACCAGAGTGCACCAGTGACCGCCGTCAGCGGCAGACCGGTCATAATAGAGGGAGGGAGATCATGGACCAAGAATCTAAGGAGACCCACTGACTGTAGTGTTCAGGCAGGCTTCAAAAAGCACGCGTTAGTTTACCAATATTTTTAATACATGTATCGGTTGTTTTTTAGGGATTAACTGATAAACAGATTGTTGAATATCAGAAGTATGCACCGCCAGATTTTGAACTTTCTAAATAAAAGCTGGAAAGATTGACTAATTATTAAATCTTTCAAGTTAATGATAACATCAGCTAAACCCTAGAAGTGAGTGCCATAACAGCGTGTCATTAACTTTATAGAAGAGAAACGAAAGTGAAGTGAAGTGGAGTTTGAAACCATTGAATTGGGAATATTAGCGCTAAAATTACAGCACTTTCAATCTGCTTTCCGCGAAAGAAATTATTATAATTGAGATATTTATCATTTGTCGGTGGCGTCATCCCCTGTTAGCGGCCAGAACTATATCCTATTAAAATGACTTTTTCCGATATTCCACTTTGAAAGTGATAGATGGCGGCACCGTATAATGATAGAGTTGACGGCCGAGTGCGCTGACTTGAAATTTCCGAATTTGTTTCGCGAGACCACGACTCCCGAACGCGCCTATGTAATTCTAACGGTACTATTCCCAATTCAATGTTTGAAACTGCCTTTCTCGTTTTGATAATTAATAATTGAACTCGTGCCTCGCGATTGTGAAATTTGGTTTCTAAGGTAACAATTTTAATAGCACAAGGACTATAAGGTATAACATTTAGTAAAGGACTGTAAGGTATAACATTTAGTAAAGGACTGTAAGGTATAACATTTAGTAAAGGACTGTAAGGTATAACATTTAGTAAAGGACTATAAACTATAACATTTAGTAAAGGACTATAAGGAACAGTAGCGGCGCTAAGGTTTTTTAACAGGTGGGCTAATTATTTTGTGGCCCCTAAGAATTTGGTGGCTCTTACAACCATGGAGTGTAGCTTTCTTGGTGCAGCTCTCGTCGCGTTTACTGGACCTTGTATCCGACCTAGAGGGGACACGTGCACGCCCGGGGTATTTCCCTAAATTCCCTATCTTTTCTTTCTATTGTCCATTCAACTTTCTCTCAATTTCCGCTCCATTCCTCAAATTGATTTTGAAAGTTTTTTTTTTTCAGAAAAACGTTTCTTGCCAATAAAACAAATTTCTATAGATAAAGAAAATTCATAAATTGAAATATGTGGCCCTTTTAATATAAATATGTGGCCCCTCTCAGAAATGCAGGGGGGCTAAAGCCCACTTCAGCCCACCTTTAGCGCCGCTACTGATAAGGAATAACATTTAGTAAAGGACTATAAGGAACAACATTTAGTAAGGGCTATAAGGTATAACATTTAGTAAAGGACTAAAAGGTATAACATTTAGTAAAGGACTATAAGGTATAAAATTTAGTAACACTGCACCCCCCGTAACGTATTTTGTGAACAGCCTCTGATTTAATTTGGTTAAATTAACGAAGGGGTCGGACATTTAGAAAAATCCTTAAGTCTCAGCGAAAAAGAAAAAACAAAAATCCACGAAAAAATCTAGCAGTGACTTGGTAATTTTAAAACCCACAAATTACACAAAATCCTAAACACAAATTCGTGTATTTTAAAAAATACCACTGCAATTTTGAAAAATCTACAAATCGAAAGAATAAATTGTGGGGTAGTTGTATAATGCGAATAGAAAAAGGTTTTGTGTATACAAGTTTGTTCTGCTTATTTATTTATAGTATGTGGAGAAGATTAGCTGGTACTATGGTTGGTTTATTTTCCCCGTCACGAGCTAGGATCCACAAACACAAGGACGAGCCTTTACGCTGAACGTTTTCCGGGCGGGGAAAAGACAATTTACGAAATTTCCCCATCCGACGGCAGCAGGCGCTAAAGCGTCTAACCAATGAATACTGTACACAAGGAAATGCACGACTTTTGACGGGTTGGGCTCTCCTTGTGTTTGTACCTAGATCACGAGCAACGCTAATACTCGTCTCAAGTACATTCTTGATTTATAATTTTCACAAACATTATTATCTCCTTAAAGGGAGTATATTCTACATTAAAAAAATCATCTATTAAAGGAGTTACACCTTGTTTTAACATCAGTAGCGCTATGTTCGCTAACTGTTGCTGTGGTGGCAGATATGAGAAATTAGGTAAGGAAAACTTTCAGATTGTATTATTTCACTGATGAGGCATTCATTTCCGGGTAAATGGTGGATTTTGATGCAATTGGCCCATGCCTATCTAAAGACTGTACCGGGTTTGACAGTTCCTTCTGATTAGTGTATGTTCGGGGCAGGGGCAGGGTGCAGGGGCAGAACTAATTGTAGTCGTCATGACCTTGACGCGTTCCTTACTGCCTATTGTACCATACATCCTGCTCTGAAATTCACTGTTGATATCTCTGAAACTACAATTGACTCCTTGGATTTAACTAATTCGGGTTTTGTTGATGGCGTTTCAACCACGTTGTATCGCGAGCCAACTGATTCACTATCTTATCTTTAGTCAACTTTTTCCCATCATCGACACACCACTAATGCCATTCCTTATTCCCAGTTTCTCCGTTTACGTAGAATTTTCTCTTCAGATGACGACTTTAATAAAAGGGCTGCCAAGATGCGGGACTCTTTCTCGGCGAAGGGTTTCTCTGATACTGTCTTCCAGTCAGCCCTTAACAGGGTGTCCACTGTCTCCCGGAATGAGGCCCTTGCCATCAACCCAAAGAAGTCTACCAATGAGAGGCCATCTGTAGATCTAACGTACCATCCTAAAATGTGTCGGATCAAGACTGTCATTCGGACACAATACCGCCTTCTACAACTGAACCCCGACACGAACAATATTTTTACTGAAACTCCTGCTGAGGGTACTAAAGAATGCAATCGTCCCCGGTGCACCATTTGCGCGTTTGTGTCGTCTGACCAAACCGTCCGTGGTCCTAGGTGTGATTTCACCATTTAGGGTTCTTTCAGCTGCACGACTGCCAATCTAATCTACGCTCTCAGCTGCAAGGTCTGCGATATTCTTTACATTGGTGAGAGTCAGAGGTAGCTCGCTGATAGATTCAAAGTACATCTCAACGATAGTACAAAGTCTGCAGCTAAGAACTACATCAAGGATCACTTTAACAACACGCATACCACCAATGACGTCTCCATCCGCGTCTTGCGTGCAACTAATATTCCCATCAAGTAAATCGTCTAATTTTTAATTTGGCTACTTAGTTTCCCTCCGGTTTAAATGATAAGATTGTTTTTAGGTAGTTCGTTTTTCCTGTTAGGTTATTCGAGTGCGGTCATTCCGGCGGCGTGGTTTTTTGGTCGCTGGTTTGGAGTTTTATTTGCAAGCATTTAATGGTTCTTTTTGCCTTCCCCTTTTTAGTATTTGCCTTCCCTCTTCGGTTTTTCCCCTTGGTTCGACACCGATTTGTGTCTAACAAAAAAAGGTAGTCTTAACTTATAACTTCGCCCTGAAGGCCTATCGACCGAAATACCGCGTATAAGTTCCATTTATTAAATAAATATGTTTTAGTTTCCCCAAACGCTGTTGGTCTTTTTTACCTCTTCGACTTTTTGTTTTGTTTTTGTGACAAGTTGGTGTCAACCCAAGGCCTTAGACACGTTGTTCCGAACTAGTTACTCCATTCTCTGTTTCCTGAGTTTAAAAAAATTGGTCGAGTTTGCGAAATCGAAATTTCGGCGATTTTTTGTATCCACTTTGAGTTCTGAACTACGAAAACCACCAACCCTAGTTCAAAGAGACCAGAATATTTGCCAATAAAGTTGCATACTCTTGATTCCCTGCAGGGTATACATAAAGAGAGAAAGGTTTAGTACACTCGCCCCAAAAACCACGAAGCTGTTTTCAATGCAACGAAGATAAAGTAGGCTACCTGGTGGCAATATCGAGAAAAAGTAGGTGGCAGATCTATGTTAAGATTCTGTTCTTGCTGTTTATCTACTCTATTTTCCCGGGTTTAGTCTACTGACAAGTGCTCGGAATTTTAGCTGCTAAGAATTTCAGTCTTACAGAGCCAGAGCTTTCTAAAAAAACTTATTTTACTTCATCCATTAGCCAGCTTGCGAGTAAATGTCTCACTTAGAGACCACTGACAAGAATCATCGTCGTTGTAAGTTCTATTTTGTTTATTTTAATCCAAATAATTGTATTGAATGTAAGTACGCTACTAATAAAAAGTTCCACTAGCTCAAACGGGCTTTATCAGAAGTGTTTTACCAACTGTCTCGGACGTTCGCTACTGTAATGCTTCATTTGGTCACTGCCTAAAATCATTCCGCTTATTTTTAGATCATTTTTTATCGTGCGCGTATTTTTGGCACGTTAAAAATAATTTTATTTCCTGTTAAATCCGAGTCTAGGTTTCGCCACGGTGCCACCTGGTAGCAACAAACACAACACCCCACACAAGGAGAACGCAACTCGTCAAAAGTCGTGGATTTTCTTGTGTACATTTTTCATTGGCTAGACGCTTTAGCGCCTGCTGCCGTCGGATGGGGAAAATTCGGAAATTGGCTCCCCCCCCCCCGTAAAACGTTCAGCGTAAAGGCTCGTGACGCTCGTCCAATGAAATTCGTACACAACCCTTCGTTAGCGTGTTTAAAGGCTAGCTGCGTTCTCCTTGTGTTTGTTGCTCCTAGGTGCCACTTTCCTCCAAGATCTCGCCGATAATCTATCGCCTGCTAAAGTCAAATTAATGAAAAATAACTAAATCTGGACGTCGCAACTATCATGGAGGAAACATAAACAGTGGAAAATTATAATAAAATGGAAATATTAACTTTTTTAGTTTCAATTGTATTCAGCATAGCCCTCTAATACGCATAATAAAATACCAAAAGTAAATAGGGGGAGAAAGTCTATCACTGCCTACAGACTGAGATTTTACCTTCCACCATGCTTGATACCCTTTTTAAAGCGCTAGTGATCACGTGATATTTATAACCAATAAGGATAGCACAATACGCGCGAAGTAGTGCATTTTTGGTATTCCGGTCCGCGCTCAAGATGAAAATTTTGAATTTTATGCACTGGGAACCATGTCACCGCCTCGCGATTTCAAATAGTCTCTCTGTCAAATGCTGACCATTATTTCCTTCGATAACGGTTGATTTTAATTAATAATTACTATATAAATTGTAAAATAAACCAAAAATCTCGTAGCTATAGCTATTATTTCAGTTAAACTTGCAATTTGTTAGGCCTTAGCATCGTAGATTTACCAATTAGTCCCGAGCTCTGCTCTTAGATGGCGCCACACTCTCCACGATTTAAGTGAGCGTTATTCTAGCTACGGTTTATTTCTTTTCAAAAGTCGTGTTATTATTTTTAAAATGTCGCATTTTATGTTTCTATCATATATCTACTTTATTTAGGAACTAAATTAACCAAATTTTCGAAAGCAAAAGTTTAATATTCACGTATTTTATAGAGAACTATTTTTCATCGTGGCGGAGTACAACCGATACCTTTGTGTCATTTCGGAAGTCCAAAAATTTTACCCCTCGAAAAAGACGTCGTGCGGTTGGACCCAAGTGCCAGACTTTCTCCCCCTATTTACTTTTGAAAATACCATTAAAGTCTCTACGCTAATACCCTACATTCGTAATTTTCTGGCGCGTTTCATTAGCTTAAAACTCGACTACCAAATACACGAAATCGTCTGCTTCAAAATATGGTCTGAGAGTTGACTAGGCCTAATATGTCAGTGAAGTCGAAAGTATTGAAACTTCTAAATATCCAAAAAGCATCACAAATTGCATTGGCGCCATCGAACTGATAGAACGACATCTTACCGTAGGGGATATGGTGGGATAAACATTCCAAGTTCATGTATGAATTCCTGAATTTTGGTAATAGAGAACTTCAGCAACCCATTGTCATCCCGACTTGTGGCCCAATTTGTGGTTTAAAATTTCGTTTAGCAAATATTGTGTCAATTTTTTTACGTCTAGTGAAAGGAAATACGGCTTCATCTATGTTTCAAATAAGATACTAATGAGGCCACTTTACCAAGATCTTTCTAACATTGATAAAAATGGTGGGAAGGCCACCATGCCATATGCACCGAACTAGTTAAGAAAAATGGCCTTTGTTGTTAGTTTTACTCGTCGTCTGCTTTTTCAAATGCCGGATTCCTGTGTTCCCGACGTTCCCAATGTCAGGTACATTTTTCGGATCTGGCGTAGACGTTCGCGTTTACGTATACAAATGGGTTACTTAAACTCTCTAATACGTGTTATCGCATCATGGTTTTCTGTTCGAAATTTATCAACTGAGAATAGGTTCGAAATAACAGACTTAAAGATATTATGCTTAAAAAGATTAGTCTAGAGCATAGAGCCGATTTGATTTGGGTCACCGCGTTTGGCGAAAATCAACCAGTGGCGGCGACCGTGCGAAGGGGTAAAAACGTATCCCCCTTTTGAAAATTTTAAAAATAAATCCAAAATGTTTTTGTAAGAAAAAAGTAAAGTTACGTGGAAAATCTTTTTCGACTTCGGGATTACAATTCTGCACCAAAGAAAATATAGGCGACTCCAACGCCGCCTTATCGGCAGCGCTATGCTCTAGTTTAGTATATAGACAATATAATCTTCACTTTGTCACTTGTGTAAATTATGGTGTAATAAAAGGGAGGAGTTGGAAAAAGTCATTGGGTTTTCGATCAGAAAGGGTGATGTAGAGTTTAAACGTCACTCGAAATGAATTCATCGATACGCGCTTGTCTAGGTATTCTCCAGAGCATACTTACACTATATCAAGAACCCATAGACGTACCAAGAACAGAGGAAAGGAAATTTGGCTGGATCGCCTCCTAATCGATTTTTTTAAAGAGGCGGAGCTATTGAGTCTTCTTCCACTATTGTTACTTCTAAGAAGAAGGCGCGAACCCTTACATATACAGAAAATTACATATTATTTTTAAGTTGGTTTCAAGTTGTCGTTATTAAGTTTCAAGTTGGCTCTAAGTTGGCTTTAAGTGTCCTCTATTAAGCGAAATTAGAGTTGGTTTTAAGTTAGTTTATTTTTTCGGTTACAGGCGGAAAATATAAAAAGGCGGGGCTTATTTTGAAAATATAGATTAGGAGGCTCCACGACGGGCTAAAGCTATGATTACGTTTTCTTAGTACGTCTATGGGTTCTTGCTATATCTTATTTTGAGCCTCCATCAGAAAAAAGAATTTCCAAAAGATTGCGATTTTTATAAAATAATAATAAAAAACATAATTGTGGGCCCTTTTCACCACCGGCCGATTGGAACGTTTGAGTGAGATGTTCTCATAGTAGTAATGCCACCCTCAGCAGTGGCATAAGAACTAATAAATATTTAATTATTTAAACAATTACATTGCATAAACGAAATACGGACTTCCAATCAACCTTAGTTTGTTAGACACCAAAAACGCACCCTTATATTTAAATGTATGGTTATGCTTCGGTAACGCTCCAAGAAATTTATTGAATAAGCCACAGATGCCTCTTGTAAACAAGGGCCAAATAACTGTTAAAATAATTTAATGTAATTTCGGTACTAGAGGGGTTACTAGCTTCCCTCTAGGGGGCTGTTCACAAATTACGTAACGTGGTAGGGGGGAGGGGGGTTTTGGCAAGCATTACGAAATGTTACTTGGGGGAAGGGAGGGTTTACTGAAATGTTACGTAACACATCTTATTTTTAATATCGTAAAATAAAATTTTCTCCATTTTCAGAAACAGTCACAATTATTAAAAACATTTGTATTTTCATTGGTTTACTCACGTTTAAAAGAATTTCATACCCATGGGTATAAAGTGTTGCGTAAAAATACAGTTGTAATTTCAAATGATAATTACAAACAATAAAATTTAGTACCTGATCTTATTGTACTTTATTACCAGCATATTAGTTGTTACGTACTATAATAATTTAAGGGGGGGGTTCGATATTTGTTACGTAATTTAAGAAGAGGGGTCTTTCCATTTGTTACTCTTTGTTACGAGGGGGAGGGGGGAGTCCAAAAAGTGGGTTTTTCTGCGTTACGTAATTTGTGAACAGCCCCTAGGTACGCCACTATTAATATTTTCTCTTTGGTACGCCCGAGGGGTCGGACATTTGCCTGTTTTGTGTACGGGATTTTGGATTTTTTAAAAATCCAGGATTTTTTATTGTGGATTTGTCATACAAAGTCTATGGTAGGAAAATTCTTGGATTTTGGATTTGTGGATTTTTTCCTAATTTTGTACGGGATTTGGCCAAATGTCCGACCCCTCGCCTTTACCTTAGGGAGGTCCCTTTTTATTTATTTCTTAGATTTCTTCCAATTAAATTGGGATAAGTGTAGCAAGCTTTAGAGGTAGAGCCCTATATCGTAGCATTAAAACAAAAAGTAATTTTTAATATTTATAAATAATTTGGCAGCTAGTTACCGTTATTGCTACTTTATCTAAACTGAATACTACAAGTAGTTTAATAAATCGCTAATTTATATGGTTTGAAACTTCTTGTTTACGTATGGTATTGCTTTAAATATGAGAAAGTGTCCGCACAGTAATACTACACAAAGCAGTTGGAATCCAACTAATTTAACGCCATATTAGGGAACATGGATTAGTTGATTTTTAGATAGAGTAGCCAAACCTATAACTAATTCGCAAAATATTCATAAAATTTAAAAATCAATGCTAAGATCTAGGGAATTTTGAAGCTCATTGCGCTACCTCTAAATTTGACTCAATGTATCCCAAATTTCCGATGAATTATATTGTCCCACAAATGGTAAGACTTCAACATTTAAAAAAAGCATTTTTTCAATAGACTTGGCTTCCGTTGCATATCGTATCAAGAGCGTGGATATGTTCATGCCGAATCGAATGAAGAACGAAGCGATCAGCCTGGCCATTAGAGCCAGCGTTTGCCACCAGATGGACAAGGCGATTGGAGATTGCATAAAAAGCGAAATGAATCGCGTTTACGGAAGCGGATGGCAGTGCATCGTCGGCAGAGATTACGGAGAAGTCCTGCCCCTTCCTGACGGAGAACTGTTCCTTTATCTCTTCGTCAATGACCGCCCGATTCTTATTTTCAAAAACTCATAAAAGAAAAACGTGTTTTACGAAAGTTGTGATTAAATTCTGTATTGAAAAAGAGAAAAAAAGATTATTAAATATGTAATTTGTAAAAAACAATTGGTTTATTCTAAAATTTTTATGTATATTTCGTGATAAACATATTGAAGATGAAGATCACTATTTTAAATTGAAGCTTTAGATCAGCATTTTCAAGCTCAAAATCATCATTTAATAAAGGTCGCTATAATTGGAAGGTCAAGATCGCCTTTTTCAAAGTTACCCATAAGGGCGCCCGTGGTATATATGGGGGGGAATATTTTTATAAATTGTCAGTTACCTATTATACTAATTGAAAGTTTGGGAACCGTTTAAAAATCCGAGATTTTCTTTTGAAATTAATTCCTTTGGGAGGCGAAATTGGGGATTGAGGATTTTTTCCATTATTAAGCTTTTTTCAGATTTTCCTTATAAATCCTATGAAAATCAAGGGGTAAGACACTCTGCGAACTCGGTGTACACTGCCGTACCTTTGACAGTGCTAAATGGAACTCTCGAACTCTTGAAAATATGTACCTTTAACAGTGCTAAATTCACGAGCTCGGTGTACAGATTATCTGGGACTGTCTTACCCCTCGATGAAAATAGACATTTCGGAATTTTGATATTTGGATTTTTCAATTTTATAATAATACTGAATGTTCCAAATATTTTTCAAATCAAAAAGCTCCGATCATTGATTTTATTGACATAATTTCCATTTAATATTTAAGGACTCATTTAAAAACTCGGACCACGGATTTTGGCTTTTAACCCAAGTTTGATTTTGGGTATTATGGCAATTGTCCGACCTCAAACCTGCATTAAAGGGCAATTCTTAACATCGCCGGAGTATTACTTGAATAAAAAATAAATAATTATCAGCTAGGCTATTACCCTAGGCACCACCTTAGGCCCAAGTAATCTAGCAACTTCTAATGTTGGATAACATTGCATGGGAGTGTTCTTTAAAGTTTTCACCTAGTACCACAAGCTGGGATCGAAGCCAGCTCCTCTTGTTGCGAGGCAAAAGTGTTAACCACTCTGGCACCCCAACCAAATGCTTTTCAAACCGCACAGTCATCATAGATTACGTTTTATTCAAAATTAACTGAGATAAATATATTTTAAAGGTCCTCAGTCATACATTTTCGCTTCCTAAAAACACGGGACTCTTGAAATAAAACCATTCTAAAGCCCTTTAAACAACTATCGTGAAAATAATAAAAATAATAACGTTAACAAAATTTATAATTCTTTTTTAATGAAATATAAATTATTAGAAGGAAAATTCGTATTTTTACTTTTCACGAACAGTGACATACGAACGACAGGCGACAATTTCTCCGTTATTTGCGAAAGAAGGGACAATAGGAAAAAGGATGTCAACAGGATTTATTCCAGTCGGTACACGTGTATAAAAGTCTGGGAAAACCTGCTATACCACATTTTGAGAACCATTCACGGCCCACGATTGACGTTCAACGAATTTTGACTATCGCTAAAGGTAAGACCTTGTGAGGATATTTAATTGTCCATTATCAAAGAGTGATATTTTTATAAAATGTTATTTAATATTAATTTTTAAATTTTAAAATTTTCTAAATTAAAAATCTTTCATATATCAAAACAAAATTTTCCTTAATTTGAAATATTTTACAAACATTTTAATTTTCTTTTATACATTTTATCTTCATTTAAACATTACTTTTTCTTATTATTGTTAAATTTATGAATTTTTAATTTTTTTTATATGATATTATTTTAAATAAATATTATATACATACTTTATAGGTTCGACTCCTGCCCGAGGTAATTTAAATTTTATCTGTCACTCTGGTATGGAAACTCGGGCAGAAGTATTCCTTCGTAAAAACAAATTCCTAATTATTATTATATCGTATTTCAGATTTAAGATTCTTGACATTTTGGTAATTTTATCTGTTTGTAAGTGTTACACTTTTGAAATTGAATAATTGGAATGACTAAATGATAAGAGATAGATTGTAAAAGCATAAAATTGATTCAAATATGCTCGCAAAAGATTCACTATATAGTGACAAAAGCACGAAGAATACCTTTATTGTTACTTAAGGGGACTTAAAATGTCACGATATTTAGCATGGTTCTCAATCCCCGTCATGTTCAAAGAGCAAGCTTATAAAAAAACCCAATTGATTCCCTAAAACTGACGAAGTTGTTCCGAGTTTTCACCCGGTGCCACAAGCTGGGATAGAACCCGGCTCCTCTTGCTGCGAGGTGAAAGTGCTAACTAATATCACTCTTTGGGGAAGAAGGCACTCTAAAAATCTCAAGCGATTTTTCCCATGCCTGTATGAATATACTCATGGTATTTTTAAATACAACCAATTTGGATAAATCTAACCCTAGTTATTACTGCAATAAAATAGAAACAAACGCGGAAAAAGTATTTAGTTTAGTAGCAGTCCTTACTCGCTTCTGGTATTGACCATCTGGTACAATAATTAGTCTAACTTCGAAGCTTCGGCTATGGCCGCAATTTTGGGCGATTTTTTCTCTATACAAAAGAGCGTGGGTGACGTCGTGTTACGCGAGACTGAAATCACTGAATTGATGATGGTGGCCCACTTTAATTATCAGAATAAAATGTGTGCGAAACAAATTGTTTAATAGGCGTTTGTCGTCACATGTTTAATTTTAGTTTACAAACATTGTGCTGCAGAATCAATTCCTTTTCAGTTAAAGCAAGCGTTAAACATCGCGTCATAATCGGGATTTGCTCGTAATAATTTGGTATAAAGCGTGTCGTTTTAAACTTTCACCGATTGATGTTGGCTTCGGTTGCAACATATGCATAACTCGTTGTCGCAACCTCGGCAAGAGCGGCGGCTACTGTACGGGATTCCTAAACTTGCGTTGTGTTTGCACTTAGGAGAAATAAAACCATTAATCAATTTGAAAAGGAAGGTTCAATGTCTTTGATTCCGAAAGTTAAAAGTACTTTGAATATACTTAAATCCATCAAGTGTCCTAATCAGTAAATTACTTTAACCGATCACGATCCCCAACAATTAATTTCTTTCTTTTATTTTGTTCAATTAAATCTACAACAGATATATAAATAATTAAGTTACCAGCTGGTCTCCGCCCCAGGAAGAACCACACAGAATTTAAGCCTGAGGGGCTAACCACTCTTAGAAAGTCTGTACACCGGATAACGTTTAGATTACCACTGCCAAAGGCAGCGACTTCAAAGATTACGCGTAATCCCATTAATACAGTCAAAGGTACGGCTCTGTACACCGATTACGCGGAGTAATCAGCCCCTCGTTTAAGCCCCTCAAGATAAGAGGCGATCCGTAGAACAACGCACTCCTCTAAGTTTTGGAAATTGACATCAACCGGATTCTGAGCTGGAATTCAGCCCATTGCACACTGAATGGTTTTTGGTCTCAGAAACTGTTGCTGGTACCGACACATTGAAGTAATGATAAATCGCGCTGGAAGTGTCAACCTGCTGTTCCGACGAACGTCGATTTCGTACCAATTTTAACTTGTCACCACCCTCCTACGCATTGTAACCCGGCCACCTGAATTATTGGCTTTAGAAGTCGCTTGATGACTTAGGCCTAGGGTGGTGACTTGGGTATTAGCCTAGCTGATTATTATTATTGTTATTATTATTATTCGTTGAACATTTTGCCGCTGCTTTCGGCTTCGGGCTCTAATGTCACGACATTCCATCTCATTCTATCCAATTAAGATAACGGCGGGAAATGAATGACTTTTCCAATCGCAAATATTGCACCACACGAGGAAGCACGTGGAAATATATTCACTTTGTTATATCTAATCAACCAGCAAATAATGGCACAATATTGGTAGGGTAATTTAATGATTTTAAAACCAAATTAATTTAGGAATTTTTATCAATTTAATTAATATCACATTAATCAGTTTATTGTTTTTATTAATTATTATTACTAAAACGAAACTTTTGAGCAGTAGGAAACCCAATTCACGTCACCGAAATCCAAACAAACGAATGCGCGCGCATACTACGCTGTTCCGGTTTCCGGTAGTAAAGAACGCGTAGTGTGCGTACCCAAAAACGTAAGCCAACGTTCAGATTAAAAATTAAAGCGTCAACTTGAAGAAATGTGTTTTCAGTGCGCGACGGTCTTAGCGCATTGTAAGTTTCTAAGAGATAAAGGAGACAACCACAGAATAGCCCTAAAACTCCGGAACAAGCGAATGGTTTATGGGACGGAGTAATTCTCATTCCCGGAAAAAGCGAAAAGAGGGCTTTCGTCTGATACGATTTTGAGAACTTGTAACGTGACAGTTAATAGTCGCCGCCATGACAGTTAGCGTTTTTTATCGATAGGCAAATTACATTGGTGACGTCGTGAGTTTCGAATTGAAAGCACTCTATAAAATATTGTCGATTAAAGCGAAAATAAACCATCTATTTTTGCGTTCCGCACTATATGGCGCTCGTATCGGCTGCTTCAGTTTCTTTTAGAGTTTTTACAAAATTACAATTACAAATTAAATTACCTTCTGTATTGCAAGATTAGCTTTCTAACATTTGAATATTTTATTTTTTAAATAAAAAATTCCACCCAAGAGAGTTTTAAAGTACAATGTTATTATAAACGCTACTAAATCAGTATCAACGCAATGTAATTTTTATTTTAAGCCTTGGCTAGTCATTTGGAATTGGAATCAAAATATTTCCTCATCAAGTTCTCATCGGTTGGCCGATTTCTGCGTAGAGGTCGGGGACGGTTAATCATTATCCATGATTAAATTGATTTTTTTCGGGGGAAAAATGTAAACAAAGAAATTTACCGGATAATATTTCGGAAAATTATTAAAAAACATGTATTATTCGTAAAATTTTAGCTTTTTATCGAAAAAAACGTCGTTTTTTCGATTAATTTTACAAATTTATCAAAAAATTAATCGGATAATACAGATATATAAATTACTTGATCAAAACGTTTTACGAATAATTTTGAGAGCTTTATCTATTGAATAAAAGTTAACCCTCTCCGACCTCTATTTCTGCGCCTTTGGTCAGGATGAGTGGCTTTCGTGCGACCGTCAGCAGTAGGGATCTCCTACCCATGGCTATTTGGTCACCTGTCCGGGCTTGTGGACGCTGGCGTAGAGCATTCTGATAAGACCACGGGTGTAGTAGGCTTTTTGATTTGCTTGGAGCACCGGTATATACATTTACTGCCCACATGCCTTCATTGTAGTGGAAATCTCCGAAACTCGTCCTCTTCTTGGAGTGGAAATTTCAGGAGTTCATGTTTTATAAATCTCAAATTTCTTTGGTGTAGTATAGGAAATAATTCAAAATCAGATTAAACAATTGTAAGAATGGCTTTTCTTGTAAGTCGGTTTTTCTGAGGGAATATCGAAATGTTGAGAACAAACCCTATGTTTTTTTACAACAATTATGAGCTAAGTCCATACAGACGACTATTGATAGAATTCAAAATCCATTGTTGACATCTAAAATACATTACAATCATTTCAAATTAATTATTTGTGAAACTATAACTACACATTTTATTATTAAAAGCAATTGTTCAGATCGCTTTGAAGAAATTAACAAAACCTTTAAGCTAATAAAACCTAAACTTTCAGTTTAACAGACTTACCACAGTTTTTCCGAATTAAATTCCAAGAATTTTCCTGGTTTTCCCGGACCCTGTGTGGAGATTTTCCCTGATTCGTTTCAGTAACAATTTTTTTTTAATTTTTAAACAATATTTTAGTAAATGTTTCCTATTTGCAACCGAAATTAAATTCCCTGATTTTTAGACTAATTATTAAAATTCCGTGACTTTTCAATGAGTTTTAGACCCATATTCAACTTCCCTAACATTTCCAGAAAACTCAGTTACTGTGGTAACCTTGTGTAATGTTATTTCATGGTTTTCTAAAATGCATATCTCTATGCATTACTTGGTAGAATGACTATATAACGTGTAGCTAAATATAATCTTTGCTTTGCATAAAGGTCTATTTCATAACTTTTCTTTAAAAAAAATTCTTGCCTTTTCAATTGGCTTAAGCAACGCTGGTCTTAAGAACACGAGCAGGTGTTCGTCAAATCATGTACAAATCAAACGCTGAGGCCTATTTTTCGAGGTGGTACAGTGAACACATTTTACAAACCCATGTCTATAACAAACCATAGTGACTAGGATTATTTCCTAGTCCAGCAAACTTGGGATTTTCAGAAAAAGAAAAACGCTTGTTTCCTTTGTTTGTTAGTGCAGTTGTTAATAAAGCAATTTTGTGTTCCAGTGCTAACCTTGGAAGCCATCTCCATTACCTTAAGAAAAATTGAATTTTTTTATATAACACCCTGAAATTAATGAACTAAAATAACTACAAATAGCTTACCTAAAGAAAATAATTTAGTATCAAAGCTTAAGAACCAAATTAGATTCAAAATGGTCTTGAGCCTCTTGACAAAATAATTAAACGTACCGTAAATTTATCGATTTAATTACCTAAAACGATAGGAACTAATTTAAAACTGGAAACTATTTCTTGACCAGACGACCTGTTTACCATAATGAAAATGAAAATTTCACGTGAAAATTTTAGAAAATCATAGCGAACCAAAAATTTGGACCTCCGGAAAGAGGGCGCAGCAGTTTTGTATGCAAGAACCGTGATAAACCTGGCCTGACTAGATAGCGAAGGTTATATAGGCTTTTGTTGCAAGAGCTTATTGGTCATAGTAGGATCGATTATCGTTGGACAGACCGAGGGCAGAAGAGGTACGTCATGAAAAATAAGGTCCGTATAGAACGAAGAGTAACAATACCCTAAATTACGTAATAAATACTCAACTTTCTTTCTAATTTAAGTGATTTTTTATTGTTTTACCTCTTGAAAACAAATCGTACTATCATAACTGAAACAAGATTCCACGGACATTGAAGTACGCACAATCTTCCCGATGTATTAAATATATTTTGATCATTAAATTTAAAAGAAATTTCCAATCATCTTGTACATTAACTTAGTAAGCCTAGTATTATATCCCAAGAGGAATTTGCTAGAAAATGAGCATTATTTTCAATCATACTTTATATTTAAAAAACTTTATCAACAACCAAAGAGTTATTTCAACCCAATGAAAACCTTCATGACCACCCTTAATTAAACACCCTATCCCTAAATTAGGAACAATATTTCAATCGGCCTGTCCATTAGAAACAATATTATTTTTTGTTGATAAACATGATACTACTTCGCGGGCAAAAATTTTATTCACCCCTTCATTCTTACGGGATAGTTCCCTGCAAAGCTCCCTTCAAGTACCAAAAATCGCCCTCTAGCCGCAACCGCAAAACCAAAGTTCCAGCAGTCTGCGCTCACGATTTCATGGCCTACATGTAGTTTTTTTCAGCCGGCCATGTACAGTCTAAAGCTACAAGTTTGTACATCAATTACGGGGAGTTATCAGTCCCTCGGTATTTATCTGATAATTATTTTTTTTATGTACTCTAGCGATAACTAGTGCAATTATATTAAGTTAATATTGGTTCTAATATAATTATATGTCTAACTTAGTTTTATCAAGGGGTAACACTAATTTGCGCAATGGTAGGGCTATTCTGCTACAATTATTTTTAGCCAAATTTTCGCTAGGAATTTAGTTATTAGTTTTTAAATTTTAAAACCCAATTTTCTCCAAAGGTTGTGAAGGGAAACTTAAAAAAAATATTAATTGGACTCATTATAACGTTTACTAATAAACGTTGAAAAAATTATAGTTATCTACATGCGTCTCTCGAACTAAATCTCGTGTTAACATGATCCAAAATGGCTTTTTCCAACCCTTAAACTAGTTGTCACTATTGTTTGATATAACATATGACTGTGCATTTTTTCCCACGTTCTAAATTCGTTCAATCTATCGAATGACACCAACGAAATCCCTGTGCTTCTTCAGGGAAAGTAACTTGGCCGCTAGGGGTCACAGCTAAAAACTTTTTTTTTGCTGCGTCACTCTCTTCATTATTTCCTTATTATAAAAATGTTTATATTATTTATAAAAGACCATTTTTTAATATTTGCCAAAATTTGGGCTCTTTGAAACACTGTGCGTGATCACTAGGAACGATTTCAGATGGCCCAACGATGTAAAATAATAATGAGGCTATGATGCCGATTTTGTAGTGCTAAGCCCTAATTAGTTTTTAATTTTTAAATATACATTTCCGCCAAAACAAAATGTCATCACGTTCAGCACTTTATTTTACATACTTTGGCGCAAAAACAAAACACCAGGCATGAACAGTTTTTAGTTACTTCATTTTCCCTTGTCCCAGTTACTGTAAAATCCTCCCCGGAGGTATTTTTTTTTAATTTCTAACCGACTAACTCTGATTGGAAATTGAATGCGTTTTAAATGTGAAATCTACGGTTTTATTGGAAATTGAATGCATTATGAATGTGAAATCTATGGTTTGATTGGAAATTGAATGCGTTTTAAATGTGACATCTACGGTTTTATTGGTAATTGAATGCATTATGAATGTGAAATCTTTGGTTTGATTGGAAATTAAATGCATTATAAATGTGAATTCTACGGTTTGATTGAAAATTGAATGCATTGTAAATGTGAATTCTACGGTTTGATTGGAAATTGAATGCATTATGAATGTGAAATCTATGGTTTGATTGGAAATTGAATGCGTTTTAAATGTGACATCTTCGGTTTTTTTGGTAATTGAATGCATTATTGATGTGAAATCTACGGTTTGATTGGAAATATTGTGCTATAGAAATAAAAAATTAAATGTTTATATACTTTTCATTTTACTGGTTGATTGAAAAATGTTGGTTTCAGAAATTTAAAATTTACGGTTTGACTACATTATATTTTACTGGTGAACGTAAAATTAAGTGTACCACAATTGTAATATTAAACATGTTTTAACCATAATTAATGAACTGTCATGTCACCGTTAAATAAACTTTTAAACTACTGTTAGTTTCACACTCTTTAAAAGTCGCTCGATGACTTAGGCCTAAGGTATTAGCCTAGCTGATTATTATTATTTTTATTATTAATAATATAAATCTCATTGTTACCGTATTATTTACTATAATAAAGCGTTGAATTTTTTTAACGGTAATTTCTTAGTGTAGGACGTTTGTAGTTTGTTACGTTACTTATGATAAAAGCAATGAAGTGACGTAATATGGCCCTTGTTGGCTAATTTCCATTAAAGCCCTTTTAGAGACGCAGTTTTCCCGTTAATTTATAATTATATGAAGTCAAGAAATAATCCAATATTATTATAAATTTAAATTAATTCTAAAATGGTTAAATTTTAATAGGTAACTTAAATATCCATTCTTTATTAACACTAGCCTAACTGCCCAATTGATCTCTTTACTTTTGCTTTTGTTCCTTGACAAATATTAATCAAAATATGAATAATAATTTAGTAAATAAACAAATACTGTTGACTTATACTGTTTGGGTAATCACCAAGATTCTTAATTAATTAACCAGGTTTCTAGATATATCCTAATGATATTTAGTATAAACAGTGTTTTGAAACAAACATCCACGGCCCTAGTACACAAAAAATACGATCTCAAGGTTTTATATGGTTATTAATTATATCTTTGGTGCATGTTTTTTTCGAATAACGATTTTATTTCTTCTACTTCCAAAGCCGTTTAATTGCAAGGGGCCTCGACCATGGTCGATAATTTGCAAATTAGGAACAATTAGGGCTGTTATCAGGGCGGTAAAGTCATAAAACGCTTTTATATAAGAACCCTCGACGGCCGGTTTCCGTTTATTTACGATCGTTTGGCCTTTCTGTCCGATCTCCTCCTTCTTGCTCTTATTATAGCGACGACGAAAGTATAGCGCCTCGAAGATTTTGAGACGCAATTTCGTGTATTACTAAAGTAGTTAATCGATAGTGTAACGAAACTCAACGATGCGACAAAACGTTATCAGTTTTCCGGATCGAGATTTGCAAAAACCTGTCGGAAAATATTTCAAAATTTTCGACTTCTTCGCCATAGTAAATAGTTCCGCGTATTTTAGTTTGCAAACGGCCGCTTACATTCCGTTGTTAATTTGCGGCACCCGCTTCGAAAGTTTACTCTGGACTTCTTTTCTGGTGTCGTATACTTGCGCCGTGTTCATCGTCTCCATTCTGATGTCTTGGAAGAGGAAGTATCGGATTATTCGGGGCACTAGCGGCTTCCGGTGGATTTTCCGTAAGAGTATCCTCATCTGTTTCTCGGCATTGTCGATGAATTTCGGCATGATTCTGGTCATCAACGTGTTAGTCAGCGAGAAAGACATGGAAAGCTTCGGCAAAAGCCACGGCGCCAAAACGAAATCGCTGGCGGAGTACGACGCGTTTTTGAGAATCGCCAACAGAGGGACCTTCTACGCCACATACGGGTCCTTTTGCACGACCTTTATCAACGTGCTCTGGTTCTTGAGGGAATACACCAACCGCGTGGACGAGTTGAAGGACTTGAGAACGATCGTACATCGCATAAATCGAATGGAGTGTTTGGATCAGTTGACTCCTCATCAGATCAGGACGTACCTGAGATACCCTCTGTTTCGGAGCGTCAAGGACTTCAAGATGATGTCCACGCACTTTTCGGAGATTATTTTTGCCTTCTTCTTCATCTTCGGAACGGGTGTCATGCTGCCCGTCTTCTCCTTCGCCATGCAGAAAGAATTCTCCGTTTTCGGGGTCATGTTTTTGACCTTGATGGCCTATTCGATCATCATGCTGTTCGCGATCACGGGCGCCTCCGAAGACGCCAGTCTGGTTCAAACGGACGTCTGTTACCTGTTGGGAGAGATTATGGGCCGCGGATGCTTGACCAAGTCCACCACGAAAGTTCTTCACCACTACAGGGAGTGCTTCTGGGGGGCCAAAATCAGGATGGACTCAGCCGGAGTGTCCACGTTGGGAGTGCGATCCTGGGTGGAAGTTCTGACCGTCACTTTCGGCGTCTCTCTGGTCTTGTATCAAGTTTCGGACATGTCGGACGCCCTAGCCTGTCACGAAAATATACTGCCTAGTTTGAACGCGAGTACGATCAGCATACATTGAATCTTTGGATAAAATTTCCGCATGCGTGTACTGAAAATAAACTGCTTAAAATGTAACATTTAGTTCTTCACTGAGCGTGGTAAAGACATATGAGCTTACATCGCTAACGCTACACCTTGTCGTTGAGTTTTCAAGCAATATTATTTTTTCCTTATAATTTGCAATAAAATTACTAACTACTAAATTTCAAATAAGAACTTTCTTTAACTTTTCTTCAGAATATGAAGAATTTTAATTTTTTCAATTTCCTTTCTACTCCCGTTATGGATTTCTCTTCACTTAAGTTGGTTCGGCATCGTTTCCCAGTTCTGCTTTCAATCCACGTGATGTATGGTAGATACCTTCCTTCGACGGAACACTGCTCTAATAAAACGTCGAAGTGCCTTAACTTAGAAGCCAAAATTTATCATTCCACAAAGGGCATCGAACAGCCCCATCCGGAAAGGAGACTTCGGAGAATTTAAATATTAAAAACCATGCCGCCCTTTAATGTAGTTTACGAAGGCCTAGAATCATTAAGTCAGGTACCCTCTATTTGTACGAGACGACATTTTATACCAACTTTGGCGCTCCACTAAAGTTGACCCGTCACTAGAAACTTGGTCGAGATTTGGCGTAGAGCCTTTCTCGTAACACTTAAGACCTTTGCAAAACGTTGTTGGTCAACTCGAGTCGCAAACCTGTGAATGGGGGGAACATATATTCAAACAAAGTGTTTTGTTGACAAAATATTTAAGAATGGGCTTTTTTTGCGACCAAGGCTTAGCTTCAAATATTAAAATTTTATAATTTTCGTACACATCCTTTTGATTACGCAAAACCAGAAGTAATTGAACCGAAGTTATTGAAATAGCGCTCAGAATCGGAGGGCGTTTTCGTTATGAAAATGATGAGAAAATCGAGTCGAATAAAAGCAAATTTCCATCCCCGTCTTTTGACTTGGGAATTGAGGATATATCTATTTATATGTATAACATATGGTTTAATAAAAACAGAAACGTTTTTTCTAAAAGACACTGTGTCTCGCGAGCCTGAAGTTGAAAACTACACTCACCAACAAAGTTTGGCATAAATGTTAGCCAGTATGAATATATTTTGCCACTAAATTCACCAAAATCTAGGAGTAAAAAGCCATAGCGCGTGTTAGGAAACGATTTGACGATGCATGCAAATCTGAAACCAAACTAAAATGTTGGAAAATTTACTTTCCTTCACATCGAGCAACTCAGTGTGCAAAAGTGCAATCAAAATTTTGTCCCGAGCGAATAGGTCTCAAGTTGCGAATCAATGAAGATTTCGTTAATTTTCGTTTCAAGTAAAGTGAGGTCGCTTAAGCGGGTTCTCGGGAAGGCAATTTGAGTATATTGGGAAGGTGTAAAGATAAATATCAAGATGAGTGGAAGGTGGTTCCATTAAGTTGGGTATAAATAGAGGTACAACTATACATAAATATGGCTGGCGCGGGACCAATTTCGTTCAATAAGGAGACTTATTCAACTTTATCGTTCTGCCGTGGCGGCATCTGTCTCTAGTGGTGAAAACTAAATTGCAATTGAATTTTTTCGCGAATCTGATGCGAAATTGAAATGTATGATTTCTCGTAACAAACAAACCTTTAAAGTTGTTTAAAAATAATTTTATTCTGTCAACATGATCATTTTTAACTCAAGTTACGGTGAGTTAGCTAATAATTATTTATTTTTAGGCATGTAACTTTACAAAATATAGATGGCGCTACCGCCTAATTATAAAGATACATTTCGTACAGTTTTGTCAGAACAGGTCCCGCGTAACCATGGCAACCGAAATCGTAATTGTAATTCTAGCAGTATTATTCCCAATTCAATGGGTGGCTCAAATGAAGATCCTTCGGGTTCTCGGGCGTACCTTCGTCTATTTGCTTGGCCGTTAAATTTGATTTTCTGGAAACGAAACGAGCGGAACACGAGACCAACGTCTGTTCAAAATGGAAGCGATGAATATCTTGTCACATCCCTTTCGAAGGACACGCTCGTAATTATCTTAAAACAATACAAGCGTTACGACAATTCGAAAGGTTATATTTGTAATCCCAGGTATATTTATTTAAAGGGGGCGTGTTACATAAAAACTACATTCAAATATGAACTAAACCACATTCGAATTTCCCGCGCTCCGCCTATTGATACGACTCTAGATGGCGCTACCTGAGCTGCGTAAGAGACTTTGCTTAGCTACGGCATGGAGGAATAGTAGAGGAGGGGAAAGGAAAGAAGGCGCTAAATCCGACAGCGTAGTGCCAGTTCGAGGCGGGGAGAAAAAAAAAGGGGGGAAAGTCGAGGTAGACTTTTTAAAGAATTCAAACCCTAACCAGTAGATGATCGCGCTGCCTTTGTTAGAATGTATGAATAGATAAAAGTCTACCTCGACATACCCCCCCCCCCGTTTCTACACCCCCCCTTTACGCGATTTCTGAAGAGGAATGTCAGTGCTTAGCCCAATCAGAACTATCAATACCACTCCAGGGCTATTCCTCTATGGCTACGGAGTAACACCCGGATTTTGGGGCATTCTTGTTCTCGGCCCAACCACGAGCGCCAGCTCCAGTTTTACCTCTTGTATTATGTATATATCTTTTATCTTCATTAAGCTATATGCTTAACCAAAACAAGTTTAATTAATGAACACAACAGGCCGTTATCTTTTTATACATTAGAACTAATTCACTAAATTACCATCTCTACTGTGCTTTATTTATACTGTCGAGACAATCCGCGTACATTATGGGCAAATTTACCAATGACACGAGAGTTGGGGGAAAAGTAAACGGCTCTACCATTGCCAAACATACAGAGGGTGCTAAGGAAAAGTATGTCGTACATTTAAGGGCTTGTTGTTTGGGTCCCAATTAGAGGCTTGCGCCGCCGCTAAACGCCGCCGCCGTCGATAATTTTAAAGGCGCCGATCACGCAGCCGCCGATTGTTCGAAAATCAGCGCGTGCCGCCGCCGCCACCGCCGATACAAAGAACGGCGCGCCACCGTTTCTATTTTTTTTCTTTATACACTTTTTTTTTGGTTTATTAAGCTTGGTTTTCATTTGTGCGAAAATAACAACATTTGAACACGACGTCGAACGTCAAATTTTGGTTTTCGGATTTCGGTCGACGCCATTGAGTTGGGAATATTAATCTAGAGGTCCAATCAAAACGTCGGATTTCAGTATTTCGCGAAACAAGTTTTTAAAAATAAGAATACTGTCGTCTGCTCCCATCGGCGTCCCAAATGACGAGAAAACGTTATCATTCTACCGGTGGCGCCGTCTATCTCTCAATGGTTCGTTCAAATAAGACGCGTTTTCAAGCAAAAAGATTTTTTTTCTTCAAAATAATGGATGGCGCCACGGGTCATATGATAACGTTTGCTCGTCATTTTAGAGCAGACGGCACATTCGTATTTTTCAAAAACTTGTTTCGCGGGGAGCAGATTTGATTGGATCTCTAGATTAATATTCCCAACCCAATGGTCGACGCAGAGTAATAGCATTGCTATCTTGGCTATAGAGAGAGTCACTAATATAACCCAGGCTTATCTACATTTAATTATCTTTAAATTTAAATGTTGCTTGTTTTATCGATATGTTTTCTAAAATTGCATTATAATAATCAGTGGCGGACTGGGTCTAATATTTTTGGGTTGCTAGGAGACTATGGGTCCCAGCTTTAACAACTATAAGGCTACCATGTTTACGGAGGCCCACTTCATGCACGGTCCATGGGATCCACGCCATCGAGTAGGTTACCTCTATGGCCAATCCGAGACTGATAATAATTTTTTACTTTAAATTCAATAAATGAAGCATTTGATACACTGCATTTTAGACGTCCAATACGTTTATAAAATCACATCATAATACCTTAAATTATATTTAAATGGAAAATAACATATCAAAATAACACCGAGCGATGATAACCTTCAGCAGCAAAAATGATATTATTCGTAACTCGGATTTATTTCTGATTGGAAGGCTCAGAGCGTCAGTGGCGTAGCCAGAAATTGGTCAAAGGGGGTCCAAGAATGTTAATATTAAGAGGGGTGTCGAGAAGGGGGTGTCAATTTAGTATGGTCAAGGTAGGCCCAGGGGGTTGACATTGAACCCTCCTTGTCTACGCCACTGCAGAGCGTTATCGTGGAGCACGCCCAAAAAAATAAGAAGCCAATATGGAGCCTTCAACCGAATTTCGACCCGGCATAACTGCGAATAATTTTGGTTGTCGTTTGACGTCAGGTCAGTGGCCTACCTCGGAAGGACCATGGACTATTTAATGTACTTCGCACATTACAACATTAAAACAAACGTTTTACAAATTGAAAATCACATGGCCTCAACAGCTTTTGTATTGCTTTGCCCACCCGCGTATCCTGAGGGTGGGTGGCGCCCATGTTTTAATCCTTCAACTTAGGACGGTATTTTATATATCTAACGATAGGAAATCACATGGCCTCAACAGCTTTTGTATTGGTTTGCCCACCCACGTTTATATATCTAACGATAAAAAATCACATGGCCTCAACAGCTTTTGTATTGGTTTGCCCACCCGAGTCTCCTGATGGTGGGCGGCATCCACTCTTTAACTTAGGATGGCAATTTATATATCAAATGATAAGAAATCACGTAGCCTCAACAGCTTTTGTATTAGTTTGCCTACCGGTGTCTACTAAGGGTCTATTGGTTTACCCACCCGAATACACAGATGTGGAACTAATATTACGGCCTGGGCTGACTTGTTTAACTGTCACTACAAGAAAAAGCTTTAAAATGTATACAAACGCCGGCGTACGCCGCTGGTCATTTTGGCCACGCCGAAGACGCCGCCGCCGTTGGCCTAAACGCCGGCATAAGCCGCCGCCGCCGGTTTATTTTGGGTCAAACGACGCAGCCGACCCATATCAGATCGGCGCAGGCCTCTAGTCCCAATGACCCGATGGCCATGAATTAAATACGCTTTCGCCTTCTTCTGGTCTTCCTTCATCCATTCTGCTTCTTCGGCGGTGTTAGTGGGAGTCACCGTAGGTTTGACGTAGTTTCCTAAGATTAACCTAAATTTGATGAAAGCTTACTGGAAACTACCACTACTATTGTTAAATACTTTATAACCGAATACTTGCGCAATGGAAGCGTGGTGGGCCCATAACCTGTTGTTTATGGAATGAAGAGCGAGAGTAACACAAAAACGGTCAACATGATACCTAGAAAGTTGTATTATTCTGGTAATAGACGGTAAAGTAAATTCCAATGGCTTTCCGACCTCGGAAGGTTTTCTGAATTGGGGGGTAGGAAAAAAGGAGAATGTTTCGTGACAGCATGACTTTCAGCCCTACCGATATATAACGGTCAGTTTACTTAAATGGCTACAATGCTCCCTTAAGGGTGCTACAATACTCCCTTTAAAGTGTTAAAATACTCCTTTTAGATTACTAAACTACTGCCTTAAGGGAGCTACACCCTTACCAGGTGTTAAATCACTCAATTTACGGGGTAATATAACACCCTTTATACACCTTTTCAGGTTTTAAATTTGGAACAGTAAAAATCCCTTTAGGGCGTTTAAATTAACATTAAAGAGTGTTTTTTTACAGATATTACACCCTTAATATACCATTAAAACACCCTTTTTTTAAGAGTGTACCTTTTCGCGTCAGTTAATACAAAAGGCAACACCTTAGTCCAGAGCCATCTGGCGACTTTTAATATCAATAATACAGTTGGCCGGGTTAAATCACATAGAAGGGTGGTGGAAAGCGCTTCATGGCACACGAGTCTACAGCGCCCTACAAACACTATTCCCGTTAACCCCAACAAGTTTTTATTGAATGGAAAACCGAAGAACTCCGGAAAACCTTCTTTATCCCATGTGAAGAGAACAACCATGGATTAAACACTAAAGGATGTTCCACGAGCGAAAAAATGCAAAAATACTCTGTAACCTTGCCACCTAGCGGCGCGAGCCCGCAAACCGGAAATTAATTTCTATCCAGGGGCAAACAAACGGGAGTGCAATGATACTTCGTTTATATACTTACCGCAGATCTTTATTTTAGGATTTGAAGCTTTGCAGATGCAACCTTTTCACTATTTACTATTTGTAATTTTAAACGAAATTGAAGATTGATAAAAGAAGCGTGTTTTGATCCATGTGGTTATAATTTTCAACTAAAAGAGCAGACAAAAATCCCGAAGTTCCAAAAACCTGCGAAATTATTTAAAAAAATGTGAGATGGCACTAAAAAACCATATCCGGTGCCCCTAGGGGAGTTAAGCGTGGGGGGGAGGAAACACGTAACGACCGAGCCAACGCGAACTCGGCATTGAAATCTTAGCTCGTGGAACATCCTTTAGTGTTTAATCCATGGAACAACGCTGAAGGAGTAACTCGGAATTTTCACTGAGTGCCTCAAGCTGAGATCGAACCCCGATCGATTCTTTTCTCCACTCGATGAGCCATTTAATTCCGAACCACAACCGAATAATAATTATATGAAGGATGCTTATTACTTTAGTTTTATCAACACAATAAAGGAAAATATTCTCAATTATTTATTGCATAACATTTCCCCAATTTGTTGCTGAGAAATGCTACAAGGCAAATTCTGATTAATTTACGAAAGAAGGTGTAACAGTCAAAAGGAGGCTAACTGGTTTCTTTCTAGTGGTATATAAACCCTCAACGACATTTTAAACATAAACATATCAAGGAAAGACTAACAACCAATTTTGACCATTGAGCTAGGTAAGACTACGATAATTTTATATTTTAATTAACATCATTTTCAACAGTATATTTAGAAAGGCGGTTTCAACGCATTCATAATTTTCTTTTAAAGAAGTTTATTTGAAATATCAAATTACTTATTTAAAATATAAATTTACTTATTTAAATGTCAATTTACTTATTTTAAATATCAATTTACTTATATAAAATATCAATTTACTTATTTAAATGTCAAATTACTTATTTTAAACATTAAATAACCTATTTATTTCTAATTTAAAATATGAATGTATTGCAAACAACAATTAAATAATTAATAAATATGAAATTAAATATTTATTTCAAATAATAAATTAATTTATAAATATGAAATTAAATATTTATTTCAAATAATAAATTAATTGATTATTTCAAATATTAAATTAATTGTTTATTTAAAATAAAATTAATTGTTTATTTCAAAAAATAAATTAATTTGTTATTTCAAATCATTTTTTAATTGTTTATTTCAAATATCAAAGTGTACATTTAACATTACAAATTTTACATTTTAAACATCAAATTTTTTATTTCAAATATCAAATTATTTTTTTCATATATGAAATTATTTATTTCAAATATGAAATTATTTATTTCAAATATGAAATTATTTATTTCAAATATGAAATTATTTATTTCAAATATGAAATTATTTATTTCAAATATGAAATTATTTATTTCAAATATGAAATTATTTATTTCAAATATGAAATTTTTTATTTCAAATATGATATTATTTATTTCCAATATGAAATTATTTATTTCAAATATGATATTATTTATTTCAAATATGATATTATTTATTTCAAATATGAAATTATTTATTTCAAATATGATATTATTTATTTCAAATATGAAATTATTTATTTCAAATATGAAATTATTAATTATTTCGAATATAAAATTACTTATTTCAAGTATTAAATTATTTATTTCAAATATCAAATTACTTAATTATTTCGGGTTTCAATTTTTTTATTTCAAAACGCGTTGCATAGCAATGGAAAGCCGAAAAGGGGGGAGTGTGGTGGCGAATAGTATATACGATAAGTTAAGTTAGAAGAGACCACCTATGGATCATCATCATCCTTCTCACAGTCCATAGGTGGTCTCTTCTAACTTAACTTATCGTATATACTATTCTCCACCACACTCGCCCCTTTTCGGCTTTCCGTTGCTATGCAACGCGTTTTGAAATTTTTAATGTTTAGGCTTAGTTTTTCTTTTCGATATAACAGTCGCCAGCCAGATTTCCCGCACGGTACTGATGAGTTCCAAATAGAACGAAACCGGTCTACCGTTGGAATTTCTGGCTATTTTATTTAGTTTTTATGTAGTTTATTACTCGAAGATCTATTTGATCCGAGATTCGCTCGAAGACCTATCGGTACGAGTTATTAGTAAGTTTTTTAATTTCTTCAAATTTGTTTAGGATTTAGATATATTATCCCTTTTAATTATGGACTAATCTACTTTTTCGCGTATTTTATCATCCTTCTCACAGTCCATAGGTGGTCTCTTCAATTCCAATATAAAATTATATTTATTAGTGATGCAACGGTTCCACTTTTTTGGACTATCTCGGTTCCGGTTACGGTTACGGTTCTTAAAATTTTAATTTATCGGTTCCGGTTCTCAAAATTTAGAACCGATCGGTTCCGGTTCCTAAACGGTTCCTATACGGTTCCAGTGTGTTTAGTATTAATTAAAGTTAAATACACAAGCAATTCAAATGAAGTTAAAGAGAAATAAAATCCACCACATTTATTTATTTATAATATAAAATTTGTTTTTGATAAATTATATTTTAAAAATAGTAGCTTTCTCAGTGACGTAGCTATGGGTTCGGAGCGGTTCGGGGTCCTCCCGCGAAACTGTTTTTGGGGTCCCTTATAATATATGTAACATAATTACTCATAAGTATGCCACTGTACCTTTATTCCATTCAAAAATCTTCAATAACGGTTTGTTTCACCACGAACCAGTGAAAAGGTGGACTACGTTAGATTTTAACCTTTTTATTAATCCTAGTAATTTTGGGAGTCACACTATTGGCTACTAACATATTTATTTAAGCCAATGGAAAACCTCTAAATTGAGAAGGAATTTTTTGCGTCGGAATTTTAGTCAGCCCAATGTAGCTTTATTGATATTTATAAACTGGCTCGGTTTGTGCGGATGAAGTTAAGTAATGAGTAGTTAAGAAAAAGAAAAGGTTGGGGAAAATGATCAATACGGCTCGGTTCAGAGATCACTTTCGTCGAAGTGGGATATTCCACCAGCGTTTTTAAAGACCATACCAAGCCTAGAAGAGTAAGGCCTAGGCTCAAAAGAATCTGCAAAGATTCCAACCTTGTAGATACCCCAGAAAAGCTCAACCTAAATTTCAACTATTTTTTCTATAAACCTACTTCTTTTATTTGACAATGCAAATTTATTTTAAAACCTGAGTCTCCGAAAACTTTATTAATTGCATTAACAGTACTTGACAGTATCTTGTAGTTCATTTAAACTCCTAAGCCTTGGTTGTTCAAACCGGTTTGTTTACTAAAATAATGTTCGTCGGTTCATCAGAAGTAGAGCTAATTGAGCGACGGCAATATCAGCATTTGAGATTCGATGACGTCAAATATTACATCAAATATGACGTCAAATATTACGTAGGGTACGGATGACGCAATATCTGTGAATCAAACCGTTAGTGAAGAAATAGAGCTAGTGGCATACTTATGAGTAATTATGTTACATATGCTTATAATCATTAAGGCCGAGTCGTGATTATCGCCATCTAGAGTTAGGGCTTACATGTATCGCCTTCTACAATTATATTTAACACGTACTTGCATGTTAAATATATAACACGCTTAAAAATGGCTTTAAGCCCTAAGTGAAACGATTAAGATAAATCACGGCAATCAGCGTCTGGAGCATTAAAAACAAAGGTTCTGGTAGAACTTGGAAGTCTGGAGTTCGGACTCCGAAGTCCGACCAGAATCACGATTTAGATGATTTAATGTAAAATAATTAAAAAACTTATTGCTACTATTCTCTCGTAGGGAACTCATGTAAGCGCGTTATTTGTTTATTCAATAAAGTAGGGTAAAAATGAAATCTTCTGTTTGAAAATTCCCACGGTTTCATCGTTTCAAAGATGGAGGGGGGAGGGAATGATGTACTTTCAAGTTTTGGGGAGACATTGCCTTCCGTTCCGCTCCTCATTTCAGGGGCGTAGGAACGTTTAAGAAGTTGGATGGGGGCAAAGAGAAACGAAACGAGGGTCGAGGAGCTAACCCCGGATGTAGAGTGAGTAATCGGTCGCGAATGTCATTAAGGCATTAACAGTAACAACAGTTATCATACGAAGTGTATTTTATTCTTTTGAGTCGTTTATGAATTGAAGATACACAAATCCACAATATTAAAATGAATTTGGAATTTTCAAATTAGTGTAGCTTCACCGAATGCATGTGTTACTGTTTGATGGAAGCCCCCCCCCCCGCATTGCGGAGTCTGCCGGGGAGTTATTTACGCCACTGGCTTTTCTGCTGTTCCTCCTCTAAGTCGGTTGCGAAGGAGATCAAAAATTATGCTTGCCCATTGCCCCACTAAATAATTGCTCGGAAGGCACACTAGAAGCAGTAGACAACAAATATTTTTTTGTGGCCTTGCTACATGTATGAAATTGTGTCGAGTTTTCCGACTGAAGAAAATAAAACTAAAACTATCGCGGATTTTGCCAGTTTTTAAAGCAAACATTTGGAGGACGAGCCCGTTTTCAATTGAGAATACGTCAGGGTGTGTCAGTTGACAGTTACGTAGAGACCCACATAGAGTTATCTGAGATAGGATAAAGATGAGTTTTTTGGAAAACTAATAGTAAATTAGGAAGTTTAATTACAAAATTTCCACATGCGCTAAATGTTGGTAAATAAAGTTATAGAACCGTTTAAAAACCGTTTAAAACAATGAAAAACTCGGTTCCGGTTCCGTTTTCGGTTATTAGTTTTTTACAAATATCGGTTCCGGTTATCAAATTTTTATATTATCGATTCCGGTTTCGGTTCCGGTTATTAGAATTTACTCGGTTCTTCTCGGTTCCGGTTCCGGTTCCGGTTACCCGTTGCATCCCTAATATTTATTTCAAATATCAATTTTCTGATTAATTTCAAATATCAATTTTCTGATTAATTTTAACTATCAATTTTCTGATTAATTTTAACTATCAATTTTCTGATTAATTTTAACTATCAATTTTCTGATTAATTTTAACTATCAATTTTCTGATTAATTTTAACTACCAATTTTCTGATTAATTTTAACTATCAATTTTCTGATTAATTTTAACTATCAATTTTCTGATTAATTTTAACTATCAATTTTCTGATTAATTTTAATTATCAAATCGCTTATTTATTTTAAAAATCAAATTACTTATTTATTTTAAAAATCAAATTACTAATTTATTTAAAAATCAAATTTCTTATTTATTTTAAAAATCAAATTACTTATTTATTTTACCCATCAAATTTAACTATTGAAAACTGGCTAAGCCTTGTACATACAACTAAGTTTTAAAAGAAAATCAACTATTAGACAGTTTGAAATATTTAATTTGCGCGCTACGCACGTTTCGACTCGAATTATTTGTTTATTTCATTATCAAATTACGAATTTATATTAAATATAAAATTATTTGTTTTATTCAAATATCAAATTATTTATTTATTTCAAATATCAAATTATTTATTTATTTCAAATATCAAATTATTTATTTATTTCAAATATCAAATTATTTATTTATTTTAAATACCAAATTATTTATTTATTTCAAATATCAAATTATTTATTTATTTCAAATATCAAATTATTTATTTATTTCAAATATCAAATTATTTATTTATTTCAAATATCAAATTATTTATTTATTTCAAACATCATATTATTTTTACATTTATTTCAAATATCATATTATTTTTACATTTATTTCAAATATCATATTATTTTTACATTTATTTCAAATATCATATTATTTTTACATTTATTTCAAATATCATATTATTTTTACATTTATTTCAAATATCATATTATTTTTACATTTATTTCAAAAATCATATTATTTTTACATTTATTTCAAATATAATATTATTTTTACTTTTATTTCAAATATCATATTATTTTTACTTTTATTTCAAATATCATATTATTTTTACATTTATTTCAAAGGTTTTTATTGTTTTCAAAATTACTATTTTTGGTTATTCCAGATATAATATGAAATTTAATATGAAGCTATCTATGATCGTGCTTCTCGTCGTTTTGGTATTCTTATGCATCGGTAAGCGTTACAATTCTTAAATTGACTTATGGTTATAATTGAGCAAGAAAAATTTATTAATAAACCACGTTCAGATAAAAATTATTTAACCAAAGTAATGGCAGTGTAAGATTGAGTGCTAAATATTACGATAAAGGGGTAAATCGTTTATCAGAAATACTTTCTACCAAATCATCGTTCAATGAGGTGCAAAAGTGTATTTCTGTCGGCTTAGGGAGAATGCCTATATTGAATCGAACCTCGGGCATTATGTTTTAATTTCACGCGCGACAAAAGGGGGAAGCGAAAACGTCACCGTCGTGTGCTTCAATCACGTCGGAACCAATGAGAAACCGGGCTGATTTGATTTAATTTGGTGAAATAAGTTTATTCTGTCATCATTTCATTTAAAGACTTCGCTAACGTCATTTCCGTCTGGCACGTCGTCTGCTCCATCAAAAAACCACGTCTTTTCTAAATGTAGTCTAAACAAATTGATCACCCAAAAAAAGGGTGCCCAAATGGGCGATCTTAAGTAAATGGTCATCTTGACCTTTAAAAGTCACTCGATGACTTGGGCCTAAGGGGCTGCTGATAATTATTATCTTATAATTAAAAATTACAATTATTAGCGATCTCCGTACTAGGTGCCGTAGGTATTAGCCTAGCTGATTATTATTTTAATCAGGACCTAACACACAAAAAGATTTCGATTGTGCTTGTAGAGTTTGTTCGCTTCTGGTTTTGCTCGTGAACATTTGATTTAAACCGGATCTTTTTAATTTCCAGCGATTGATACTGGCTACGGTTGCCCGCTGAAAGGGTTATGTGAACAACGTTGTCGCAACCTAGGCAGGAGTGGCGGCTACTGCAGGGGATTCCAAAGCAAGCGCTGTGTTTGCACCTAGAAGAGATATCACCATCAAATATTTTGAAAATGTCAGCAAGAATTGATCTATTTAGATATAGAGAGAATGTTTATATTTCGTCGATTTTTAACTTCGCTCCCGTTGCGGCTCTAGGATAAGAAGCTGGCCCCTCCCATTCAAATTTAATTGGCTCACTAAATATGACGTCGTCTTGACGTGATTGACATTCGCCTGAGAGACGCGTTAAATAAGAACGCTTCCTTTTACATTTCCTCCCCCCTTTAGTTGATTCCCCTGCTTCATGATGCGTCGCGATTGACGGAATATAAACAATATCTCTATATATTATAAATAGATCAATTCTTGTGTCAGTTTGATGTCATTGACGTCGAAAGTTCAACTTTGAAATGTCTTACATCCTTCACTCGAAATGTTCTTAAGCATGTTAATATCTTTCACAAATCACGCTGCGACACATTTTTATTATTTGTTACTCAGACCACAGAGGCAACTGCAGTCAAGCGGATTTTATAACTTTTGAATGTTCATATTGTAGCTTCTTAATTTTATAATTTATTTTAAATTGTGCTTTTTAAATTTAAATTGTACTATTGTTTGAAATAAAATGTGAAAAAAATAATGCATATTTTCTTCTTCCTTAAATTTACAACACTCACTTTCATCTTGACTGTTAAATGTGGAATGCATTTTATTTTACCTCTATAGAGTTTTGCTATGAATAGAGGTATAGATATATTTTAATAGAAATGTGAATCCTTAAAGCATCGTAATATATATCATTCATATTTGTACCCAAGAAATGAAACTAATTGTAAAGGATAAGCAAGCTTATGATAATCTGATTAAATCTGAAAATATAATCTTATATTTAGAAAGTTGATTTGTCCGTGATTTAAGAACACGACTCATTGAGTCGATCTCAATATCCATCTATAGTACTTAGATTTTATTGATATACGAGCTATTATATTTCGAGACACATGGTCAATTCTATTTCTATATTTTTGTTCAACTCGTTTTCAGTACTCAAGAATTTACTTTGTTCTTTGGACTGAAAAATATTTTAACTGCCAAGAATTGATCTATTTATATATCGAGAGAATGTTTATATTCCGTCGATTTTTATCTTCACTCCCGTTGCGGCTCTAGGATAAGAAGCTGGCCCCTCCCCTTGAAATTCAATTGGCTCCCTAAATATTACGTTCTCTTGACGCGATTGACGTAATATACGTATTTCCGCGTGACGCATTAAATAAGAAAACCTCCTTTTACATTTCCTCCCCCCTTTAGTTTATTCCCCTGCATGGTTCATGATGAGTCGTGACTGACGGAATGTAAACATTCTCTATATATATAAATAGACCAATTCTGGCTAGTACTGAATCAGTGTGTTAGGATTCCAGAAGGTTTTTCATCAATTCACAGAGTGGTATAAATTTAGCCATAACAAATTGACTATAAAAATGTTTCACAAATGGAAATAGTTGGGGTTAAAGAGCTGGTAAGTAATAGTCAGGACAACTATTTTCACAGTCAAAACGTATTAAGGATAGAAAGACTATATATTTATTTCAAAACAGTTCCGTTTTAAAGTTTGTAGTGTCATTGAAAAACATTGTCTAATAATCTCAAATAACCGTTTGATAGTCGATTTAAACCCTATACTTTTGGTCTTATATATATATATATATATATATATATATATATATATATATATATATATATATATATATATATATATATAAATATATATATATATATATATATATATATATAAATATATATATACATTTTTAATAAAAAAACTAAGGAAAATTTAACTTTTTGGATTTTTAACATGTTCTACTTCATCTTATCAACTGTATTATATATTAGTTAGATTTTTATACATCAACTGGACGGCGTCATTTATCATTCATTATTATATTGCAAATTTTAATTTTGTAAGTTTAAATGGTTATAATATAAATGATATAAACATTCCGACGGGAACTTACTTTCTATTTTAGTTTAACATCTTAGTGGTATCGTCGCAAGTTCACATATATCTCTTTAACAATGATGTAAGTGAAAACCGTTGGTCATTTATCCGTAATTAGGACAATATGGTTCTTAATTTTTATGCTTTAATTTTTCGCCAACTATTTTAGTTTCTAGCCCATAAATAGCCCAATTTCTGGCTATATTTGTGCTATTTACCAGAAATTGTTTTACTGAAAATTAAAAGCAATTGCCGCTACTGCGTCAGAGATCGCAAAGTTTTTTCAAAATATTATAGTAATATCACTTGTTTTCTATCAATTTCAAAAAACGAAATCGAAATTAGCCTGCGGGTTCTCAAGTAAAACCCAAACTAAAATGGCGGATTTGGTGCATTTTTCAGTGGTTTTTGTTCGATAACTTCAAAAGTAAAGGACATAATGCAATTACATTTTTTATATAAGATATGGAACTAATTCATAACTAATTTCGATGCTTGATTTGCTCAAAAAAGTATCACAAGGCTAACTTGTCCGCTAGGTGGCGTATAAAAATAATTTTAGATTTCAAAAATGTCTAATTTTACAAAGAAACTAATTTTATAAAAATAATTTTTCTATATGCCATCTAGAGTTTTGGTCGCAAAAACGGGTTTATAAAACATAGTGCGCGGTGATTACAATTTGCCCGGGATCTGCGAACAGCAGACAGACACACACACAAACACATAGAAAATTACATAAAATGTTCCCAAATTGTTGCTGAGGAATGCTACTAAGCAAATTCTGCTTAATTTACAGGAGAAGGTTCAACAGTCAAAGGTACGCAAACAGCTTTCATTCTGGAGGTATATAAACCCTCATCCAGACTTTAAACATAAACTAATTTTGACCGTTGAATTAGGTAAGAATAATAATTTTAAATTTGAATTACAATTTCCAAGAGTCTATTTAGAGCCTAATGATATGTTAAGTAAATTTTAAATTATTTATTTCAAATAATAAATTGTTTATTACAAATAATAAATTAATTGTTACAAATAATAAATTAATTGTTACAAATAGTAAATTAATTGTTACAAATAATAAATTAATTGTTACAAATAATAAATTAATTGTTACAAATAATAAATTAATTGTTACAAATAGTAAATTAATTGTTACAAATAATAAATTAATTGTTACAAATAATAAATTAATTGTTACAAATAATAAATTAATTGCTACAAATAATAAATTAATTGTTACAAGTAATAAATTAATTGTTAAAAATAGTAAATTAATTGTTACAAGTAATAAATTAATTGTTGCAAATAATAAATTAATTGTTACAAATAATAAATTAATTGTTTATTTCAAATAATAAATTAATAGTCTATTTCAAATAATAAATTAATCTTTTATTTAAAATAATAAATTAATCGTTTATTTAAAATAGAAAATTAATCGTTTATTTAAAATAGTAAATTAATCGTTTATTTCAAATAATAAATTAATCGTTTATTTCAAATAATAAATTAATCGTTCATTTCAAATAATAAATTAATCGTTCTTTTCAAATAATAAATTAATTGTTCATTTCAAATAATAAATTAATCGTTCATTTCAAATAATAAATTAATCGTTCTTTTCAAATAATAAATTAATTGTTCATTTCAAATAATAAATTAATCGTTCATTTCAAATAATAAATTAATCGTTCATTTCAAATAATAAATTAATCGTTCATTTCAAATAATAAATTAATCGTTCTTTTCAAATAATAAATTAATTGTTCATTTCAAATAATAAATTAATCGTTCATTCTTTCTGATGTCGCACAAACCTGGCCAAAAGTCAAAAAAATAAATCGCGCGTATGAATTTTATTTTAATTTATAATATTTGTTTATAAACCACCGCACACTTTACCGGTGTTTGATTTTTGACTGCAAAATTTTATTCTCCACCAGGCTCCTTAGAAGTAGTAGATTTTTCTTTAGAAATTTTAAGTAGGAGTTTTGGCATAGTTTTTGGTATACATTCAGGCTGGATTTAAAAGGTAATGATATTTTTTTCTGCAGTCTTCAGTTTTTTAACCATCAATACCAAGTAGATATAGATATTTTAGAGTTATGAAACTATTATACAAAGCCACGTAGTTCATATAGTGTGAATTCTGGAAAACGACGTTAAAGGTCTTAATCTAATATATTCCTTTTAGAATTAATGTGACTTTTAGTTATGAATTCAGGTAGATTAAGTAACAATTTTTGATTTAAGTTCATTAATGTTCATTATTTATCACAATATCGATTAAAATTTTGGCCAAAATTTGCGTATTTTCTTTTTTTTTTACATATTTTCAAAAGATATTTGAAATTAAAAAGGGTGTCCAATTTAAAAACGATCCATGGCGATAATATCAAAACCGTTTCCTGTGCTAATTTAAAATTTTTGTGGCAATTAATATGTGTTGGGGTAATTAAAAATGATAAGATCGATGACCTTGAACCGTTTCTTCAAGGTCATTGAAAAATTATCTCGAGTACCATTAGATTTAGAAACTTACTTGATGACCAACTTGTTTTTCGACTTTCAATTGATCAAATGAATTCGGACCAACATTATTTAGACATAAAATATGATGAGGAACAACTTTCTAATTGGAACGAAGTTTCTAAATCTAACGATTCTCGAGATGATTTTTCAATGACCTTGAAGACATGTCTCAAGGTCATCGATGTTATCCTTTTTAATTTTCCCCCAACACGTGTTAAGTGTCACAAAAATTTGAAATTAGTACAGGAAACGGTTTTTGAGATATTAATTTTGACCAGGTTTGGGCTCAGTTTGCCCCACTGTGTGTCGGCAGGCCAACGAGTTCCAAGTACGAGCACTCCGGATAAAAAAATGAATTTTCTAAAGCCAAACATCGGAAAAACTTTACATAGTACGTACGGCAAGACTGCCGGGCACTAAATGTCATGTAATCGCTAAGATTGAATGTCTCTGACCTGGTCAATTTCAAGAGTGTGATCATATCACAAACGTAGTGGTAATAGATGAACGACAGATAGTAGTTGACTGTACGAGACATATTCAGGCAAGTTAGCCCGCGGAGACTTCAGGTAAAATACTAAATACACGTATCAGTTTTTTCCAAGAAAATAGAGATTATATTTCAAATTATAGACAACATTGAAATTTTACGCTGTTTAAATAATCATACACTACATTTCAAAAATTATTTACAAAATTTAAATTAACACTTTAAAATTATATATGTATAAAAATTCTTAAATTGAATCTGAAAACAATTTTAACAGTTTCGTATGGGATAATCTAGGATTTCGGATATTTCACCAAACGAACAGTTGTATTGGTTGCTTGAGTTTCTAGAATAGGAAATGCACTAAGAACATTTAATAATGTATTACGATTATTAACATTATAATAAAATAGTTACTTAGACCTAGGAGCAACAAACACACCACCCCACACAAGGAGAACGCAACCCGTCAAAAGTCGTGGATTTTCTTGTGTACAGTTTCCATTGGCTAGTTTTTGGAATGCGGAGACCAATGAAAAAGCGTCGTCTGCTGATGCACTTTCTTTTACGATTTTAAAATAGTTTAAATTTAATTTACTATATATATATTTAAATATATATATTATAAGTTTTAAATTAAAATCCACTATTGCACAGTTTTAAATATTTAATTTGCGCGCTACGCACGTTTCGACTCGATATATATTATATTTAATTTTTAAATAAATAAATCTAACAAAGAATACTCCTTGCATGAGAGTTTTATAGTTCTGTCTAGTATCGTTTTTAAAACCGGGATAAAGACAGTGCCTTGTTCCTACCATTCTATATAAATATTTTAGGTATAATAACGATAAACGTTAAGTTTTAAAACAAAAAATTAGTTTAAATTCAAAATTCTAAAACGATTGAAAAGCGAGGCTTAACTCAACCAACTGAGCTCTTACGCTATTTATGTTAGACTTTATATGGACGCTGATCAAGATAAGTACTCAAACGTACTTTGCTTTTGAAAGAGGTGCGGGAAGGTAAATGTCTAAAGCCGCGCGGGATGGGGGAAGAAAGCTGTGTTTCCCCTAATCTGGTGACGCCACTGGCGAGAAGTAAAGAAACATGACGCTCCGACAGAGGTATTGCTTAAAGTAGCTGCGCAGGCGCAAGTACAAACGGCCAAATTCCATTTGCTAGGTTTCCACCTTGAGGTTTAAGTAGCCCAATTTGGCTATACGCAAGCCATATACTGGATTTGATTTCCAATTCTTTAAGTATTTAACTTATATAACGGTGTCAGCGTTTGGTTATAGTTTTAGAAACTTTATTAAACAGTATAATTTTTTTAAATATATTTTTAGTTAACAGACCGAAGGAAAATAATTTTTATTTTGTTTATTGGGCTGTATTTAACAAAACTTAGTGCCGGCTGGCTAAATAGCCGAGTCAGTCATTCCCTTCAAACCAAAATTACCGACTGGCTGATTCCAATTCCAAAAAAGCATAAGTAAGTATTTAAATTACAATAACTTTTTCAACAACTACGGCGCCTTTTTTCATTTTTTTTATATATTACGTATAGGTTTTTTCATCAAATCATTTTCTTTTAAATGTCAACTGCCTTAATTGCTTGTACAACTCTCGAGGCCTGGGTTTTAGGTTTAGCAGTTGAGTAATCTCTACAACTGGCTTAAGCTTTTTGAAAAATTTAATGACGGTAAAATATCATTTTACAATTTGATAAACATGGTTGTCCCATTGCTTAATAATTTGGCTAAATGTGTACTCATTTTACTGTAGCTGTGCCCCCCAGAAAATGTGCTGGAATTATTTCAAATCAGAAACAGAAATATCATCACATAGGTTCCCTTCTGCTGAAAATTTACGTGTTATATGGTTAGCAAGATGCGAAAGATGCAATGTTAAAAGAGATAAATCCAAAATATGGTAGCGTATGTTCGCAACATTTTTCCCCAGAAGATTTTGAAAGAGACCTCAGAGCAGAGCTACTTAATGAGAAACCAGGAAGAGGTTAAAAACGAATGCCATTCCAACTTTAAAACTTCTGTCCACTGAAATAAATGAAGCTGTAAAAGAGTCAGTGTTATACCTGTGATTAACGCGCAATTACCTTTAAGTTTGCCCTCTAAAAGCTCTATTCCTGATAAATTTATAAAACATAAAGATGTAGTGCTAATTTTTAATTAAAGGTTGAATATAATCTTAAATTATATTAGTATTAAATTATTACAACAATTAAAAATCTATACAATAACGTCGAGGCTACCAGCTGATTTATCGAGCATGTGATAATGAAAGACTGACATAGATCAGGACACACGTAGCTATCCCGTAAATCGCTCGCTTGAAAATCCGACCATGGATGTCACTGGCCCGAAATAGGGATCTCTCCGTTTCGATTTTCTTTCCGAACACCCGTTCATTAACTATTGCTGGAATGGATTTGCTTAAAACGTGAATTGGTGGCATCATCCGTAAGAAAAGTAACAAACAAGTTTCCAAGTGCTGCCGGTTTCAAGGGTTAATTGTCTTTAGTCGCGTGAGAGTTTCATTGAAATTAATCCATTCTATTCGAATTCTGTAACCTCCAAAATCGTAGATCAAATCTTATAAAAACACGTTTTATTTATCTAAACACAAATTCACACGAGGCTTGAAATAACGAATCAAAAGAATGAGATGGAAATCTAAACCAGTTACTTATATTTGATAATATTTCATCATATAAGAAACTTGTTTTTATGATTACGCAATGTTTTTCAACGCATTAATGGCTGAGGGAAGTTCGGGTTGAAATTGGGCGTACATTGCGCAAGACGGTGAAAGAGGAAAAACGACTTGAACAGGAATCGTTCTTGTGGGTATACTCGAAGGCACGTGCTGCCTCTCGCTCATTTTTAATAAAGTCCTCGTCAACGAAAGGCTTTCACGGAATTTTGGCTATTTCTGTAAGTACGACCTTTTAAATCTAAGGAATATTGTTTCATACAGTAGTTATTTATTCATTTTAAATTTAAATTTATTTATAGTAAAAAATTATTTATTTTTAATTATTTTTATTTCCAAATTTTATTTGAAAATTTCGTTCCTATATTAAACGTGAACTTTTTCATTCTTTATCCCAATATTAAAATTTTCTTTCTTTCTATTAAAAACCTAAGAATTTCCTTTCATTATTTTAAACTTTAAAATTTTCCTTCTTTATATTAAAAATATTAAAATTTTCTTTCTTTATATTCAAAATATTAAAATTTTCTTTCTTTATATTAAAAACATTAGAATTTTATTTCAATATTTTAAACATTAGAATTTTCATTCAATATTTTAAACATTAAAATTTTCGTTCTTTTTATTAAAAATATTAAAATTTTCTTTCTTTATATTAAAAATATTAATTTTTTTTTCTTTATATTAAAAGTATTAAAAAAAAATTCTTTAATTTCAATACTAAAACTTTCTTGGTTTCTTCAAATAATTTGAATCATTTTTTAAAATTATTATTTCGTCTTATTTCAGATAAAATATCAAAGTAAATATGAATCGATCTGTGATCCTGCTTATGGCCGTTTTGGTATTTTCATCCATTGGTAAGCGTCATAATTAAAATAATATTAATATTTGAAGGATTAGTGGGTGAGTGAAGATGTTTTTAAATTTAAGAGATAGTAATTTAATGTGACCAACTATTTGATATAATAAAATTATTTTTAAGTATCATATTATTTTACCGATTTTAAGTACTCTCTGACCTGTAGGGTTATGATACGTCCAATTACAAAGAAGTACAGGCCCTAGATATCCCAGATTTCAGTAATTTTCCCCTTTTAAGTGATTCTTATCAATTTTAACCTTGAACATAAAATATCGGCTACGGCGGCGCGGCGTTGAATCGGCGGCGCTTGGCTCTATATTAGACGAGGGGCCATCTATTGTACTATCCGGTAGAGGGCATAATGCCAAATGCTTAAATTTTTAAATCAACTGTCTGCTCTATCATTGCCACCTGTATTATGAAAAGGCCCCTGTTCTTAGAGCTGGCCATAAATCTATCCGATTCTTCGAGAGAGTGTGGTGCCATCTATTTATGGCAAAGAAAGCTAAGATTTAAAATAGCCAAATGATAAATTCGTCAGAGAGCCATTGTAGACAACTTGTACTCTATTTGGTGGACTTTAACCTAAATTATGTATCCCATGTAAAAATATTGTTTATAGTTGCTATAATTTATGTTATTGGTCAGTTTACAAACGATGCAATCAACGCGAGGGGTACCTTTAAGTACCACCTTTTTCATATCGACGCTAGCGACATCTATTGAGCCAACACTTGCTTTAATTTAAATTTTGAAATTTTCAGTGATTGAAGTGTCAGAAGCCACTCCTGCCGTCGTTTGCCCCAGCCAATCAAAATGTGACAAATATTGCCGCTCTATTGGTCATCACAGCGGTCACTGCAGCGGGCCCTTTCACTTGCGCTGTCATTGCTCCATTGAAAAGACCAAACATAACTATTATGAAATTTGGTGAAAGAATTCGTTAATTAACTAGGCTTAATTAATAATTCAAACCAAAAGAAAAAGGTAGTTAAACTTAGAAAATAACTCTCATTTTTCAAGCGTTCCTAATCATGCTAATTTCTTTAACAGATCACGCTTTCTGGTCAACAAAACGGGTGGTTTCGTATTTAAATAATTTTAATTTAAACTAATGAAAACTGCAACGAATTATTTGTAGCGTTGTCTGAGATTAAATGTAATTAAAATGATAAATAAATGTTATTTCCCGATTTTATAAAACCGATACGTCGTTTATTAATACTTAGAGATCAAGCAAATTGTGCTGGCTCTATTGCGTACAATAAGTTGTACGAAATTGTATAATATATATCTTAAGAAATAAATATTAATATCCCTAAACATGTACAGTCTCGGTCAAACGTTTCTGGGCGTTTTCTCTTGTCAGCCATTTGGTTTCTATTTTAGGTAGTATCCGAATGGGGGTTTTTTTTTGGAAAGAATCCCTCCACGAAAGTTAAATGCGAAGAAAATTATGCCCTAGAACCATTTGGGCACTAGAAATGTCAAAAATAGAAAAATCCCTTCAAAATTACGTAACGAGATAATGAATAAATTATTTCGCACCTACGCTGGTTCGACGTGTGACCATACTAAGAAACCATATTTAGTTTGCAAAACGGATTCGAACTTTTAAAGTTATTAAAGAAATAGTAACGAACGAAAACATGAAAATTATCCGTAATTTAATTTTTAAGGTAAAAAATTATCTCTCAAGAGGATGAGTTTTTTTTGCTTCACCCTAAATATTAGCGTCGAGAGGTCATAGAATTGTGCATGATTGGAGATACGATAATTTACGCGTAGATGAAAGTTTTTTGCGAATTAGAAAAAAAGTCAACATATTGCGGTGACTCTAAAGCAATGATTGCTAGCGCGTTTAAATCTCAGTCTTAAAGGGATATTGAACTTTCACATTTAACTTGAATCACCGTATTTCATATTTCTGAATCCAGGAATAACATAGCTTATAAATGTTTGGAATATGAACTGATAGTAAAAACAAGTGGTCCCGATGTATTAACTATATTTTAAATATTAAATTTAACTTAATAAACCCAAATGGAATTTTATCGAAAATGAATTTTAGACTTATCTGGTACTGGAAATAAGGTAACGAAACTCGACCGAGTTAGAGGGCGCCTGTATCAATTAGCACGAAATTCAAATATGGCAATAGTGCGTAAGCGGGTTGTGGGATCCCTCGAATTGGAAAGAAATCTCCCTTTAAATTAAAATTTCTTAATGCAACCGAAAGCGTAGTTCAGAAATGATCAGTACTAACTAAAATTAATTCTTCAACCAAGTCGCTCTTAATTTAAAAAAATTACGTGGATTTTAATTCGAAAATCGCCTAAAAGCCACTGAAATAGAAAAATGATTAACTTCTTGGGCTAGATATCATTGAAATTTATAAAATTAACTGGTAAAGAGTTATGTGCGACACGGCGGCATCGGCTACACTGTATGCGAAACCAAGACACAAATCCCTTGGATTGTGTTAAATAAGGCGGAGCCCGTGTTAGCGGATGATTTTGTTTTTAACGACTGATACGGCTATTTGAGCAGAGCTCTCTTTGAAGTGGCTAATATTAAATTTCTATAATCATTCGCTTAAAATATTTTTTTGGAAGTCATGGTTGGGAATAACATTTTATAAATAATATTATTATAAAATACGAGATACTTCATGACTGGTTTAAAATATGGAATTAGGTACGTAAAAAATATACACATGGTGAGCTTTCGAGTCGTAGCTCCTTTTCAAGTCGAGTTATAATCTTAAGAAGCCACGCCCCTTAATACATTTTCGATTAATTATCTTGAAGTTTTAAGAAAAACTTGAAAAGGGCAATTCATTTTCAATGTTGGCCTTCAATATATCTGGAAAATGTTTATTAGTCTCTGCGTAAGGTCTTCTCAAATTTATGTCCTATAATTTTTGGAAAAATTCTATTGAAATAGAATGTCAAATTTCGAGGAATGGTCGTATGTTATTTTTTGTGTCGCTGATGTAGTAATTTTGGTGATTAAGGAGTTGATCAAAGAAGTTTCTATAATGAACTGCCAATGGTATCTTGACAGAACAGTTTCATCGAAGTAGCCCAAAATGATCACAGTTCAGGGTGATTTAGACTCGATTTGGCACAGTCTGCTCAATTCATCTGTTTTTAAGGCTAGGCTTAAAAGAAATAGTTCCGATTGTGGCAATATCGCAAGAAGTTTTGCTTTGTCAGTTGAAATCGACTATTTGTAAATTATTTTTTTGATATTTTAAAACATACATTTCAATTCATTATTACTAACTACGCCTCAATTACGTGGACAGTTATTACAAAATCACATCATATAGTTATAATTGTCAATAATGCATACTGTCAATTTCATGAGATGTAACAGAAGTAAAGTTGGTGAAGAAACATCATTAGTTTTATATTATGATTGAGTTCTATTAGGGTCTGCCCACACCATGAAAGACGAAAAAGAACAAATTGAAGAAATCAGCAGTTTCATTTCCCTCCCTTTTTCTCTTAAATTAAGAAGTAGAAGTAGTTTTGGCCTGTTTCTTTCGCCGGAGGTTTAGTTTCGATTCACCACACAGTCTTTCTGTCATTCAACTATATTCTTCACTTTGGTAACAATTTTACACTTGCTCCTCCAGTTCCAGACTCAATTTGTAACCCTTATGTTGCTTTTCTGACAAACTTAAAATACCAGATTGCCCCTTGAGAACTTGGCATTTTCCCCCATACATTCCGAAGATTTAAATTCTCTAAAGGGTGATTATCTGATAATTTGTAATTGTTATTTTTAACTTGTGGTTTTGAAGATTATTTAATTCTGATAAATCTTTTTTTTAATTTTCATAAACATTTATTGTAATTCTGATAAACCTTTCTTTTAATTCTGATTAACATTTCTTTTAATTCTGATAAACCTTTCTTTTAATTCAGATAAACTTTTTAATTCCGATAAAACTTTCTTTTAATTCTGATAAACCTTTCTTTAAATTCAGATAAACTTTTTTAATTCCGATAAACCTTTCTTTTAATTTTGATAAACTTTTTCAATTCTAATTAACCTTTCTTTTAATTCTGATAAACTTTTTTTAATTCCGACAAACCTTTCTTTTAATTCTGATAAACTTTTTTAATTACTATAAACCTTTCTTTTAATTCTGATTAACCTTTCTTTTAATTCTGATAAACCTTTCTTTTAATTCTGATTAACCTTTCTTATAATTCTGATAAACCTTTCTTTTAAATTAAGATAAACCTTCCTTTAAATTCTGTTTAACCTTTCTTTTTAATTCTAATAAAATTTTCTTTTAATTCTGATAAACCTTTCTTTTAATTATGATAATAATTTTTCGTAGTGAGCGTATTCTTAACGTTAGGAAGCAATATCAGTTTTATCATCCAGTTCTATATCAATATTTACATCAAATAATTCTTCTAGTTCTATTTTTAGAGTTTTCCTAGCTACATTAAGATTTTTCATCGAGTTAAGATTTACTTTAAACCTTTTAAAAGGTAAGATACAATTTTTAAGTCAAATGCTTTTATGTTTATTTAAGAAACATTGAATAATTACGATGATTCTTCAAGGATACCTAGACAGGGGTGCCAGTTATAGGTAAAGGTAGGCTGCTGCCTACCAAATTTAAAGCGAGTGTCGGCTCGACATGAAGTAACTCCTTTTTCAACAGACGTCGCTAGCGTCGAAATCAAAACAAGATACTTAAGCTACATTTTGAACGAAAAGGCGGCACATAAAAGTATCCCTCGCGTTGATTATCTCGTTTGTAAATTTGAAAATGACTGAAATTATAGTAATTTTTAACAATATGTTTTATATTGGATACATAATTTAGGGAAAAGTCCACTAAGTAGAGTATCAGATTCCTAATTATAATACTCTACAGTTGTTCTCTGACGACGTTATTGTTTCGCTATTTTGAATTTTAGCTTCTTTTGCCATTAATAGATGGCACCATGGTCTCCAGTAAAGTCTTTTTGTTTCGAATAAATGGATAGATTCATCTAATAATAAGATTCTCATCGTTATACCAAAAGTAACATAATAACCCTAAGTATGACACTTGTAGCCTTGCTCGTGCACTTTTTATTAATACATCCTTTTTTCACCAAAGATAAATCACTAAAATGACTAGCAACTCTGTAACCCTGAAGTTTAACACTCTTTGTGATTATAATTTTTCGATTGGTCAGGGCTCTAATTCAGCCAATCATAAAGTACTCCCAACCAGTTTCGTCAACTGCGGAACCATAGTGTTGCCTACGAGCACGCGGCGCAAGTAACTATCGATGGTCTATCAAATAATTTTATCCCGTTATTAGCCCTTTATTATTTTAAGTATGATAAGTGTTTTAAGTGTTTTGAAATTAAACCAAACCGTTAATAAATAAAAGCAATTTAATTTAAATTTGGTGGATAAAAAAGCGTTAGAACGGAAACTGGTAGTTCCAAGTGTTCGAAAAGGTAGTAGTTTCAACTTCAAGCTCAAACGGTAAAATAAGCTAACAGTGTAAAACCACGTTTTAGCTTTTTTTTAACCTTTAAAACGTGTTTTGCATTTAGTTTATAAGATTGATAAACATCAATGAGATTGGCATATAGCTTCTCAATGTACTGCTCTAATAATCCACAATTTTCGAGTTCTTTGTGAATGTCTAATTTAACACCGTTTGTCCAATATAAAGATTTTATATTGTTCGAGAAAACACAATTTTTTGAATTTCTTCCGTTGTTAAAGTTTCCATGACGAAAACGAAACGAGTGCGGTATTAAAAATCACGTGTCATATATCAGGTTGCCGGAACTTCGGTTAGATTAGTACATGGCCGCCGCTACTGAGTGGCGCTATTTCAAATTTTGTAGTAAACTATTTTCACTATGTCATACTTAGATGTATTATGCTACTTATGATAATACTGGTGGCATTCATAGAGCCGACAATTGCTTTAAGTCAATTGATTTTAAATTTATTTATGAAATATTGAATAAAAATAATTTATTTTCAAATGCGATTCTTCTAGAAAACCTAGACAGTGGCGGCACCAACAATGGGCAAAGCTAGGCTGCTGCCTTAAAAATTTAAAGGCCGACCCAAAAGATGTAAATAGAAATTAAGGGTACGATAATTCTACAACACAGTCGAACTTCTATATTATAGGGTGATAGGGCTTCGCAACTTTAGCCATGGTGTGTATTCTTTATCTGTAGAAAAAAGCATGGGTGACGTCCTATGACGTCATAGTGCCTAGTCCATGTTGTCCTTGTTTTAAATAGGGGCCTACCTCAAATAGTTTGAAAAGATTTGCTTTTGAAAAATATCGAAACAAGCTCGCGTGCTTCTAAATGGATCGTTATAAATCATTATTTTAAAAATGTGCATTATTTTGGCACTCGTGGGGGCACTCATAAAAAATGTATGTTAGGTATCCATCGAAAATTTATTGGGAAATATTGAACCGCCAATAACTCTTGTTATTTTGAAACGAAATTGATATTAAAAAAAGGGCAAAGTTATCCTTCAACAAGATTTTTTAAATTACCAAACTATCAAATAACTAGCATTGTAACTAAGTTCAATAAATCTGTTATTTTAAAAATTACAATTTTTTTCCTCCGTGGAGGATAAATAAAAAAAAATATATCAAAAAGTAAAAATAAAATCTTGAGATAAAATTTGATTTCAATGAGTCCTGAGTGAAGATGCCATTTAAAAATATTTTAAAAAAAGATTAAAAATACCGTTTTTGACGGCTCGAAGGTCAAACGTTTTCAACCCTTATATTTTATAAAAAACGAAAGAGGACAAAAAAATTAAATATATTTCAGTTTCGGTGGGCTGTTTCTGTAAAATAACATTTATTTGTTGTCCCTACCGCAACCGTTCAAGAGATACACCCGGGGGTCAGAATAGGGATGAAGGGCCAAATTCGATAAAATTCCTATTCTGTATCTGACGTAGGTCTGATGAGTAGAGTACGTACAAGCCTACCAATTGGCACGTAATAATCACTGTGGGTGTACATAAAAATCCCACCTACGGTAGTCAGATCAATTTCTACTAGAAACAATTGGGTTCAAGGCAGAATAACGAACTTCACATTATTGGCTATTTCGTTGTTTTGGGGTCCAGTTTTTGTGGCCCTAAAATTCTAAAACAAAGCATTTTAGTACTAATGTTCATATAGTACGGGTAAAATAGGGTAGCTCATCGGTAAAATTCGTTTGAATTTGCAATGTCACCTAAAAATTATTTTTTATTGTCTACTTTGAGGATCCGATAAGTTCGCAGCGATGCGGGGTGGACTAGATGGGGCAGTTACCCCCAGAATTTGAGTTGAACAAATTAAGTGGTTTTTGGGGTCGTGACCAAGGGTATTTTACACGCTGAGTCGAATGCGCCCAACCACAGGTCCGTGAATCACGTGTTTTTTTCTCTAATATGCAAAGAAAAAAATAAAAAATTTAAAATTTAGAAATCCGGAGTATGGTTATTAGGATCACCAAAACGTACTTGTCCTACGCACTTTTAAGTCATGAATCGAATGAGGCAACCACTACACTTTCGTTGAAAATTCGCTAAAATGAAATTAAAAATTCTCTTACTCATACATAGACACACCCAATTTCATTACTTGAATTAATAAACAGAAACTTATTAACACTTGCCTGAAGCATAGAGTAACCCACTCACATAGAATGGAAGGCCCTATGGAAGCACATGAAACACTAATGCTAACGGACCACCTTGTTTTCGAGGCGTGAATAAATATAGTCCGAACAGCGATGGTGTTGTTTTTATATTTTTTAGAGTAAAAACTTACATTTACTTTACGCCAACTTGTTTATTTCACGCTTCGGAAACAAGACGTTGCGTACGAAAAGTGTTACCAAGTTTCGCTGATAGCCTTCCACTCTAAGTGAGTGGGTTACTCTATGATCGTAACTAGTGAAATCATCGTGTACCCTACTTCACTAATAACAGACATAAATATGAATCGTCCTTCTCGGAATAACGGAATACACATTATCGTTGTGTAACCTACTTTTCTAATAAGAAAAATAAATAAATAAATAAATAAATAAATAAATAAATAAATAAATAAATAAATAAATAAATAAATAAATAAATAAATAAATAAATAAATAAATAAATAAATAAATAAATAAATAAATAAATAAATAAATATGAATATCTTTCGTCATCAGCCCTACTTTACCCAAAACGTATTAAAATCTAGGGATGTAAAGAATCGTCTTAGGTAAAATCATATCTTCGGGAATAATCATTTGTGCCAAGAATTTTCTGCCTCTAAAATAATCATCATCTTGCCCTCTATCAAAAAAAATTAAAAATCCACCAAAACTATATCAAATTGAATAGGCGTTTAACTTATCCTACTTATAACCGTTTTCTTGCTGGTAAAACGAAATCGTTACGATGTAAAATAAATGTACACTTACTAGACTATTGTCGGGAAACTGCAGAATGATAAAAGCATACACTGCAAATCTTTATCACACCTTAAGAACACCTAAGCACATCTGTTGAACACATAAACCGTAAACAGATGTTGTACTGATGTTCCCTATATGTAACTGAAGTGTTTTTAGCAAAATAGCAAATGTCATACAGATGTCCAATGTGTACTCTTTGTGTTCCAAGGTGTACCGTTTATATTTCGAGAGCATCTGTTGAACACGTGGCACCTATGTCATATCCGTGTCTCGTTTAAAGAGCGCCTGTATTCCATCTGTTGGTGTTCTACTGTTCTTCTTTTCAATATTTTCAAAAAGCACGTTTTGTGGGCATACATTGGATTTCGAATCACCATTTCCTACTCAACTAAATCAGCATTTTGTTATATTTATAGAAGGTTTTCGAAAATTTTGGCAGTTGCTTAGAATCGTTAAGGTTTATTTTATTGAAAGCCTTGACGGTGCGCACTTTAAAGCATCCCTATGGATGTCTGCTTAATTGGCGCGACTGACACATTACAATTGCAATTGCCCAGCTGAGCTCCTACATTTATTTTTTCTTTTTCATTACTATTTTTGGTTGTCAATTTCGTATTTGTTTTTAAGTTTTCAAGACAAAGTGACAGTAAACCAGCTTTGGCCAAGGGCTTATGTAAATTCTTATGGTGCAGGCTAATTTGAATATATAGCAATATTGTAAAGTAATATTTTGGGTGTCCTAATGTTTGTGTATTGATTTTAAGCATTATCCTTGTAAAATACAAATTTCAATAAGTATCATTTACCATTTTTCTTTCGAATAATTACTCTTAAGGGGCCAATACAACAAAAGTAATTTTATTTTCATGTTGTTATCTAACCCACTAAATCATGTATCTTAAGCTTTTAAACAATGGTTAATTATTAGAATAATATCACCATATTCTTAATATTTTTTGCTGTAAGTAATACCACATAAAATTTGAAATGCAAGACCCAGGTGGGTTCCAATGTGAGATGTGCAGTTTTATATCACCCGATATTGAATTATATAATAACTTAATAAGCACATATTATTGCTCCATAGAAATGAGGGTGCTTTCACAGTATCATGAAAAATTTGCCCGTACAAAATCACTAGTTACGATGATTTTAGAAAGCACTGTAGTAGGCAGCAAATCTGTAGCTCAGTCACTAACTGCTCCGAACTTAATTGAACATCTGGGTAATTTTAGTGACGAAAGTGAACTTGATTTTTTACACATTGGAAATATTGAAACTGATGATGATTTGGAAATTCTAGTACTACATGTATAGTACAAGAATACTTAATAAATAATAAATAAACGTCATAACATTTACTCTGTCAATAATTAAAAGAAACATCTATTAATATGTTAAATAACACTGATTAAAAATTAGAAAGACTTAAAAAACTCGAAAGAATTAACGCTTATAAGTTAATTAGTTATTAAATGTACCTAGATGGCGCTCCCGTACAATAACGAAAAAAGATAGGGAATTTGTAGCAAGCAAAATCGTTATTACACTTACAAGGAGAGTACCCGAGGCCGATTTAGTTCAAAGTCGGCCGTAATGTAGACCTATATGAGATATGAAATTTCCCAAAAGGAGACGTTGCACTACCCATTCGATTTGCCATGGCAACCGAAAATGTTTTTGACCACTTACAACCAAAATAAGATTTTTTCCTTATTGTACAAAAAATTTGTTACAAACTTACCCTAAAAATGTTTCAATTTTCCCAAACTTGATGAAATTTACCTAAATGTGGTCCAAATTACACATTTCGTGATTTTCAAAGAAAATCCCATGCTTTTTTAATTGGAGATTTTATTGTTTTAAGTAATCAAAAACAATTTCGGTTGCCATGGAAAATCGAATGGGTAGTGCAACGTCTCCTTTAGGGAAATTTCATATCTCATATAGTTAAAATTGTATAAAAGAGACACGATACTTCATGACTGATTAAAAAGGTTTATTTGTATTTACAATCACGGCAAGCTTTCGAGCCGTGGCTCCTTTTCAAGCCGAAGTCATAGGTCTACATTGGTTGTATACTATTGGACCGAATCCCGTTTGACCGAATCCCATTGAACCGAAAAGTATTTTCGTTTATAGCCCAACATGGCGGGATTCAGTTGAATGGGAAATTTTAATCTGGTTCGTTTTCACTTCGGGTAGGTTAGTTCAGGTTGGGTTAGGTTAGGTTAGGTTAGTTCCGGTTGGGTTAGGTTAGGTTGGGTTGGGTTAGGTTAGGTGAGGCTAGTTCAGGTTGGGTTGGGTTGGGTTAGGTTAGGTTGGGTTAGGTTAGATATGGTAGGCAACTATTTCACGTCGTGTCTTTTCAAGGTTATTTTCCAAAATTAAACCCGGAAAATATAAAATTTAAAGGGAAAAAGGTCTAAAAATACACGTCGGTACGAAATAATAAATATTTAAGACATAGTTTAGTCCAAATTAGATATAATTTCGTCACGTAACCTACGATATATAAATATGTATCACAAACGGTATATTGAATGACAACCGCGCAAAACGCGGTTTTCGGTCAATTGGAATTCGGTTGAATGGTACATTCGGACGAATGGGATTTCGGTCCAATGGTCCACAATCGTCTACATTATGCCCTTGTTAGATAACCCTGGTTAAAAATTGGAAAACCTTAAATAACTCCAAAGAATTAACACTTATAAGTAAGTTAGTTATAAGTAGTACCATAATTAACATAATAAAGTGTGGCACTTTATTTTATCCCAACGATAATTATCTTAAAGAATATGTTTCGTTTATGACCACTTTTAACAATTTTTAAGACGTAAAGCTGATGACGGAGACATTCTTATTAGAACAACAACTAGCCTATAATATTGTTATGTGCATCATTGCAACCTACGTGTAACCTATTTTTAACGTCTTAAATTGTCGCCAATAAGAGACGTTGAGTACTAGAATTGCTACTTAGTTCCTACCGTTATAACATTTGGTAGGTTTAAAAGTGTCAATTATTTGGGCGCCCACTTTTAAAGCAACAAAGATAAAAATGAATCTGATACTTCAAAATAACGACTTTACTGGAGAATGTGGTACCTTCAATTAATGGCTAAAGAAGCTAAAATTCAAAATAGCGAAACAATAACGTCGTCAGAGAACTATAATTATACATCTTATACTCTACTTGATGAATTATAACCTAAAATATATATCCCATATAAAATATATTGTTAAAAATTACTATCATTTAAGTAATTGTCAAATTTACAAACGAGACAATCAAAGCGAGGGATACTTTTATGTCCCACCTTTTCGTTCAAAATGTAGCTTAAGTATCTTGTTTTGATTTCGACGCTAGCGACGTCTGTTGAAAAAGGAGTTACTTCATGTCGAGCCGACACTCGCTTTAAATTTGGTAGGCAGCAGCCTACCTTTACCTATAACTGGGACCCCTGTCTAGGTATCCTTGAAGAATCATCGTAATTATTCAATGTTTCTTAAATAAACATAAAAGCATTTGACTTAAAAATTGTATCTTACCTTTTAAAAGGTTTAAAGTAAATCTTAACTCGATGAAAAATCTTAATGTAGCTAGGAAAACTCTAAAAATAGAACTAGAAGAATCATTTGATGTAAATATTGATATAGAACTGGATGATAAAACTGATATTGCTTCCTAACGTTAAGAATACGCTCACTACGAAAAATTATTATCGTAATTAAAAGAAAGGTTTATCAGAATTAAAAGAAAATTTTATTAGAATTAAAAAGAAAGGTTAATCAGAATTTAAAGGAAGGTTTATCTTAATTAAAAAGAAAGGTTTATGAGAATTAAAAGAAAGTTTAATCAGAATTAAAAGAAAGTTTAATCAGAATTAAAAGAAAGGTTTATCGACCGAATTCCGCCGAAACGTGCGGTTTTTATGTGTCCCATTCGACCGAACGCTGCTATATAAATTGGCTTTTGCTATGTTTTCAATTTAGTTACTGAAGTCGTTTGCAATGGAGCGGAAAATAAAATGGAATGAGCATGAATTATATTTTTATCTTCACCTAGTCAAGAAAGGTAACTGAACCAAAACTGAAATAGTAAACTTAACCAACTCTAACCTAACCTAACCTAACCTAACCTAACCTAACCTAAACATGGATCTTCGATAGTACATACCTTATAAATAAAATACCAAATCACCCCGCCAATTGGGCTACATTTTAAAATTCTTTCGGTCGAATGGGATTTCGGTCGAATGGGAATAAACGTTTTCTGCCGGCTCCCTATAGTAGCAATCAAGCGAAACATTTAGGCGCTAATGACGTTATTAATAGGAATAGCCAACCCTTCAATTTAAATACTTAAATTTGATAGTGAATAGTTATTTTTAAGTAAAATCATTATTTCCGTGATTATTATCCTTATCAATTTATATGTTTTATGTAAAAATCTTATATATGAAGAAAATTAACTAAACATTATTCCAAAATGTTTGTACATTTTTTTAACGAAATGATTACATTTACAAGAGGTGGTTTTTTTTCGCCTGTTCGGGGTTTTTTGAGCAGGTTAAAAAGTGTAGCCATATGACGTCATTTTACTTCAATTCTGTCTTGACGAAAAAAACGAGTTGGAGTAAGAAGGGAGTAGTTAAAGGTTAAAGGTTATTTATAAAAAGTTTCCCGTCATATTTTCGTGAAACGAAATTTAAGCAGACGACAAAACTAGATTACTCCCTCTACACCTCCTTTCGAGGAGGAGTAAAAAGTGTAACCCTAATAGCGTTTTCCATTGGGAACCTCCGAGTGTGATCCGGATTTGTTGAATGACGTCACTGCTCTCTCTAGGAGGCGCTCGGAGGATTCGCCCTGGTAGCTCCCAATGAAATACGAAACGTTTTCGGAGCACTCTTTTGTTTCGCTCCGACTCTTGAGTTGGGGCAGCTGGGAGCACTCCGGGAGCACTCCGAGAGGGAGTACCTTTGCCAATGGAAGACGATCCTCCCTCTCGGAGTTGCCCCTTTTTTCCCAATGGAATACGATTTTGATTTTGGAGCACTCCGGGAGTGCCCGGAGGTTCCCAATGGAAAACGCTATTATACTCGGGAACAAGCGAACAAAATTCGGGACAGGGTAAATCTTACCCCGAGAACAGGCGAATAAAACGTTTTGGGGGGCAAAGTTTACACTTTTTGTCCCCGGACATGCGAAAAAAAACCACCTAAGGAGACAACATTTCCTACATTTTCAATACAATCTTTTTAGAAACGTTTACTGGGCGCCGCCATTATCGTACAGACAAAGAACGATCAAGCCCTCTACCGCAGAAATTTCATCCCCCCCAAAACCGGTTTTTTCATCACCCTCCCCGTAGATTGTAAGGTAATGGCGGTCGATTGGGAAGGCGCGTTTAGGTTTTCTCATGCAGTATATAACCTAAAATATTATGTCGTCGTATACCCTTCTTCATCCTATATTTCACTTTATTTTATCTTCTGTTTTTCGATAAGAATCTTTTTGCTTATGGTTTGTTTTTCCTTTAATTCGCTTGAAAATTTTATATTTTTCAAAAACATTTCCGAGACATTTTCCTAGTCAAAATCAAAACTTAAACTAAAACTAAAACTTCGTTCGGGTGAGACTTGTAAAAATCGAAACCAAAACTAAAACTTTGTTCTGCTCACATGAGCAGGCCCGGACTGGCCATAGGGCAGATCGGGCAAATGCCCGATGGGCCGGTGTGGTCAAAGGGCCGTGAGGCCATCTAGCCAGCATGACAAGTATTGTTTTTGTGGGAAGTAGGGGCCGACGTTTCTAAAATGCCCGGGCCGGTTTTAGGTCCCAGTCCGGACCTGCACATGAGACTAGTAATAATACTCATTTTAATTTTTTAGTGAATTGGTAATATGTGTGTATGGTTAAACAAAAGCGAAAAAATAGATTAAAAGTAAAATAAAGCAGTGTTTGAAAAGATCTGATTTAAACAAAAATAAAATGTGTGTTTTTTCTTAAAAACGGGTTTTTTATAAACCCTGCGGAAGACCCCTTCAATCTTTCAAATTAGCCTGTACAGTGGCGCCAAAAATTCCTAAATCAAAGGCAAGAGCGTCCAGAGTTGCAAACGTTGGTGTTCCACACCAAATACTAGAGGTTAAGGGAAATCGTTCACGGACCAACTTCTGGGTGTTATGTAACTTATGGCTATACGGATATCGAAAGCTTTCTGAGAATAGTACTAACACAGAACCGGTCTATTGTTACAATCTGTCTAAAATTTTGACTTCAGAATATACATGTATTTATATTTAGGGCTTGCAAATCACAAAAAAAACATAAGCGAGTGTCAATAACCGCACCGCCATCTATCGGCTCTAAAAATTACTTTTAGGATGGTACTTTTCAGAACAAAGGAAAGCCTAAACTGACGTTATAGTCGAATATATAATTATTTTCATTGTGATACATATAGATAAAATAAGTTCTTGTAGTAGCAGACAACTCATGACGTCACATTCCACCGAGTTAACGCTTAGGTACGACGTCAATGTACAACCCGTTTTCTGCTTTTTCGTCTAACTGCGCATTATTGAAACTCACTTGTATTATAAATATATTTATAATAAAATTCAATTGAACTAACTTCAATAGACGCTTAGATAGAATATGTTTAGCGACTTGCCTTGGACTTGTAAAAGCGTTATATTTAAATATAAAAGGGCTTGTTCAATTTCGCACGCGCCTTTTGAAATAAAAAAAATGTGCGTGCGCTCTCATCTTTAACGTTACAAAAAAAAAATAAAATAATCACTTATTCAGTGACTCGCGCATGCGCATAGTTGAGGAAAGAAAAAGAGAGCGGCATTTATATAATAATCAGCTAGGCTAATACACAAGCTAAGTCATCAAGCTACTTTTGAAGCCTTTAATTCAGGTGGCCGGGTTACCATGCTAAGGAGTGGTGGCAAGCCCTGCACTGCCGTGCAAAGCACAAAAGCATTAACGACCAAAACCAAAATATGGAGAAAACCCGCGAAATTCAAACTTTCTTTGCCTTAAGATACCCCAACTTACTTCTTTCAAGTTTATATAGTAGACTTGGATTTTTCAACTCAAATTATATTCTGGTACTAAATAATTTACGGGCCAAACGATATTTCAGAAATATAATTAAAAGCATGTCTTGAATAGCGAAAAAAATGCGTTTTGATTTGACTTTTAAAGAAAATAAACACAATAAAGCGTTTTTGGTTTGAAAATAATGCAAAAGCCTAACATAATGCGTTTTGCAACAAGTCATTTCTCTAAGAACAAAAATTTTAAATTCGAAAATTAGTTCAAAATTGAATTTAACGTATAAAATAAGGTGAAATAAAATCAAAATCTGTAAATAGAAAATTTGGTCACTAATGCTTTTGTGCTTTGCACGGCAGAGCATGCCACGCGAGCCAACAGCTCCCTACACTTACTATTAGCGCTATCCTCAACAAGTTATTATGGAAGGGGAAACCGAAGAGCTCGGGGGCAAACCCCTTAGACCAGTGGGGAAAGAACTTGCAAACTCAACGCAGAAGGAGTTGTTCCGAGTTCTCACCCAGTGCCACAAGCTGGGATCGAACCCGGCTCTTCTTGCTGCGAGGCGAAAGTGCTAACCACTCCGCGACCGCACGTGTCTTTTACAAAAAAAAATAAAATAATCACTTGACTATTTTATTCAGTGACTCGCGCATACGCTTAGGGGAGGAAAGAAAAAGAGAGCGGCATTTATTGAAGGGCTAACTGTCTTCATTGTGATATAGAAACATCAAATCAGTATTTGAATTTAAAACCATAACTAAGGCTAGAATCCCTTTCGACCGAATCTCATTTGAGCGATTTTTCCCTCGTGGATTCAATGCATATAGTTTGGTTTTTAATATTAATTTTTATCTAATTCGTATAACAATTTCCGAATCCACCGAAAAACCCCATTGTGCTATAATCTGGAAAAATTCGGTTCAATGGGATTCGATCCGATGGGAGTCACCCGTTCTGAAAATCAAGGGAGTTAAAATTTCCATTTCTAAGGTGGATTTGACGGCCACTGTGCTCTAGGGTGGTTTTATCAAAATATGTTTTTTTAACTTACCTGCTCATTTCAAATGACTATTTTCAGTCATGTCGTAAAGCTAATTTACTTTTAATGAGCGCATTTGTCAAACAAAGCAATCAGGTAAAATCGATAAATTATTTTTCGGTTTTAAAAGTTTTAATGAATTACGGATTTCAAACAAAAAAAATGAACATAATAATTTAAACTTAAAATAAAACCAAATTTTCAAAATTGTACAATCTAGTTAAGTTTTAAATATGTTATTAATCTGTAAATATTTTTATTTGAGATATTCTAATGAAAAATAAATTGATTTCAAAACCAGAATCTTCGAAAGTATAATTTGATAAGATGATTTGGTCTTGGTAATAATGAAATCGTCATATTTGTAAACCTTCAAAATATTTAATTTATTTTGTAAATAAAAAACCTGGTTTTAAAATTCTAAAATTTAATTAATATTTAGTCTAGTCAGCCATGGTTAAATGTATTTAAAAATAAATTTGATAAAAAGTGCTGTCCACGATTTCAACAAAAAAAATTCAAGTAATCAAACAGCAGCCATTCATTTATGAAATTTGATTTTAATTGATTTCTAATCTGAAATCTACATATTACTAACGCTTTAAACCTTTATTTAGTCTCTATCTTGAATATTTAGAAAAAAATTGTTTGATTTTAAATAAAATTGCTATTATTTAAAACATTTCTAATAATTTTGTACCTTTCATTTTAAATAAAATTAGATTATAATATAATATAAATAATATTCTTTAAAATTTGATTTCGGTTGCGCAATGTTACTAAAAGCAAATAAACTGAAAGATTAATAGCGTCAGTACGTCAACACTGGTTTATCCGCAGAGGCCCAGTAAATGTTATTTCAAAACAACACTCAAACGTTTCCGAGAAAACAGTGATGGGAAAGCTATTGCAACACAGGATGCCATGGAGCTCCATGACGTTTGTTTATTGGTTTCACCCGCGTTTGGTCTAAACACATTGGATATATAAGCACCGTCCACTACGCTGAGAACAAGCACACGTCGCCAGTTCTTCGTCCTCTTCGGAAGCAACCACTTTTTGATTTGTAAAATACTATTTTACTTCAGCATCGAAGCCATTGGTAAGATAAATTTCTCTTTTCAAGATTTGAGAATTTCGATTTTCGTGTTAAATAACTTAAAACAAATACGTATAGATACCTCATAGCTTAAAAATATTTTATATTTCAGTATTTTGGAAATTAAGTTAATTTTCATTATTAAGTATTTCTGGAATTTAGTTCATTTTCATTATTAAGTATTTTTGAAATTTAGTTCATTTTCATTATTAATAATTTCTGAAATTTAGTTCATTTTCATTATTAATAAGTAAAAATAATTAATACATATAAAAATATAAAATATTACTTTTTATTTTTTATTTATAAATGTTGAAAAATGAAATTGGTAAATTTTTATAATTCATATTTTTAAATGTTTAGTTTTTAAATCATTTTCAAGCCCCGCATCCAACATCGCAAAGATGAACAGTTCAACGATTCTGTTTCTTGCCGTCTTAGTTTTCACATCAGTCGGTAAGTCCTTTTCATAGGATATAGATCTTAAATACTTCCTACGAATACCACAAGCCACGATTAACCCTAATAAGAGTTACTAATTTACCTATGTTAAATGTAAAATTTACATTCCAAAGCAACGCAGGGTTTTGAAACATTTTAAAGCCTATTTCCCTGATGTAAATGTTAAAAAAAGGTATCTTCAATGCCGCATTTTTCTGGCAAACCAATTTTTAAAAGAAGTTACCCATCTAAGGTTTATAGTGTGCGCAGATAATATTAGAAGTACCTTGATATAAACACTTCAATGCAATGTTCAAATTATTTCATAATTATATATCCTTATATTAATATATTTATAGCAATTCATGTGTCTGAAGCTGGTTTCGGCTGCCCCAATGATACGAAATGCCACAAGCACTGTCTCTCGATTGGCAAACACCACGGCTACTGCACTGGCTTCTTGGACATGAGATGCATCTGCTCGAAGCGTAATGGATAAATTGCGAAGTGCCATCAAACTTAAGTTACTTTCAATATTTCAAGATCAAAGACTGTTCCTCCTTAAACCTTTCTGTTGGTCATGACGAGTAACGTTTCAATTATATGCACTGTACAAAGCCATATTAACGTTTGTAAATAAAAACATTTTTTGCAAAATTTTATCTGTATATTACCATATTCAGTCATCATTCAGCGGCATGGTTAGAGATCAGGATGAGATGGTTGCTTGAGACAAAAAAATCCGGTACATTTGAGATCAGAGTGAAAGGTAAACGAGAACTGCGAGCTTAATAACATGATCAGTTTTCCATTGGAAGCACTATCCTCTCAATCAATTACCCTTTTTTATGAATAAACTGAGTTTTTTACGAACCAACCTGACGGGATATTTCCCTAGACATTTGTTTGCCTGCTAAACAAAACCAAATTATACATTATTTAGATACGAGGAATGTAGGAGTTTGCAGAAATATATTACGACACATATCACATTTCTTTATCGAAACCTATTTATATATATATATATATATATATATATATATATATATATATATATATAATATTTATATAATATATAATGTATATTATATAATACATAATATAAAATATGTAATACATAACATAATATATAATACATAATGCATAATATATATATATTATTATTATTATTTATTATTATTTTTCTATACACCAGCAATTTAATACTTGTGTTTTCTTAATTTAAAATAGTGTGGTTAGTTTCTAGATGTAAAACCACAAAACAAATTAATTTTTAATGATATTTAATAATTTTAAATTTTATGGTGAAATCACAATTGAGGGAAGCAGAGTATTTGAGACGTTATGTATAGGGTGGGGTATTTACAATTGTGACTAGGGGGAAAGAGAGTCGACCAATTCTTTAGTTCAGAAAAACAAAGAACTTGCAAAACCAGGGGTATCATTATTGTGATTTTCAGCAAAGATAGAGCCACATAGTGGCTAACTCCAGAAGTCTTTTATCTGCTGGAATTTTTCCTGATTAGCAGACGATAATCTTTTTTGAATAACAAAACAATGCGTCTCCTTAGCAAACGAAAATACTGCTGTTTTAGGATACCTGATAAGGCTTATTATCAGGAGACATGATCTTATATTGGTTGATTGTTCATAGCGTCGTAGACATCCGTCATAACTAAGCCCCGCCTTGAAACGACCGCCATGACACAGATACAGCGAAATAATCACGTGATCACCATGGGTTTAAGGGTTTTTATTGAAGCTGATTAGGTGTCTTATTGTCGTGGCTGACCTACACGCGTTACCATGGCACCGAACAAAAGCCACATGCACGAACAAGCTACGAAAGTCAAACTGTTTTGAAATTTGTAATATAGGCAGGGCAGGAGTTCATGTAAATAATTGATTGTTTAATGTAAATCATTGATTTAAATCGATTGATTTATTAATGTAAACCATTGATTTAAATCGATTGATTTTTTAATGTAAATCATTGTTTTAAATCAATTGATTTTTAAATGTAAATCATTGATTTTTAATGTAAATCATTGATTTAAATCGATTGATTTTTAAATGTAAATCATTGATTTTTAATGTAAATCATTGATTTTTAAATGTATATCATTGATTTACATTGATCAAGAGAAAATTGATTGATTTTTTCATGTAAATCATTTATTTAAATCGATTGATTTTTCATATTAGTCATTGTTTTAACTCCAGTGATTTTAAAAGTAAATTATTGATATAAGTTTAGTTATTTTTAAAGTAAATCACTAATTTATTTTGAGTTATTTTTAAAGTAATCATTTATCTAAATCGAATTAATTTTAAATGTTAATCATTGATTTAAATCGAGTGATTGTTTAATGTTAATCCTTGATTTAAATCGAGTGATTTTTAGTGTAAATCATTAATTTAAATCGAATGATTTTTTAATGTAAATAATAGATTTAAATAGATTGATTTTTTATTGTAAATCAATGATTGAAATCGAGTGATTTTTTTATTCAAGTCATTGAATTAAATCGAGTGATTTTCAAATATAAATCATTAATTTAAATTGAGTAATTTTTGAATGTAAATCATTTATTTAAATTGAATTATTTTAAAAGTAAATCATTGATTTAAATTGAATTATTTTAAAAGTAAATCATTGATTTAAATTGAATTATTTTAAAAGTAAATCATTGATTTAAATTGAATTATTTTAAAAGTAAATCATTGATTTAAATTGAATTATTTTAAAAGTAAATCATTGATTTAAATCGAGTCATTTTTTAATGTAAATCATTGATTAAAGATAAATTTAGATTTTTGTTTAAATAACCACCGCATTTAAATAGATTAATGGTTTGTATCGTGCGGTCAAGCAATGTGCGCTGACCTAATGTAACGTATCATGGAGGCCAATGTGCGCTCAGAGTAAATACACTTTTTATCGTTAAGTTTTAAAGAAAGTGCGTTAAAATTAATTTATCTAGCAGCGAGCTCTTACTTGCTAGGTCCCGGAACTTATAAGTGCTAAAGGTTTTTATTAGTGTTTCAGTCCGCTAGGTTGTTTACATTTGAATACTATCAGCTCACCCACGGATATTTCACGTTATTCAACTGAACATAAAAAATATTACAATAATTCTTTCGGATAACTGACACATTTATGGAACATAATTATTATCTTATAGCTGTACTGTAGCAGGGATTTGAAGCCCAAGATCTAAATTTTTAATTAAAAGTATTTAGTATGCATCCGATATAATTTTTTGAAGGTCGAAAAAATTTAATAAATGGACTTTAAAACCAGAATCCTCGAATTTATAATTTTACAAGTCTACAAAATAATCCAATTATTATTTTTTATACAAGCTAAACATGTCAGAGTAAAGTCATCTACATATTTTAAACGCTGTAAAAAATAATGATGTTAATTTTGCCTTTTTGACTTAAAATAAGTTTGGATTTTAAGTAAAACGTTATTATTTTAAGCAATGAGGTTAATTTTAGTGATATAGATATTTGTTAAAATTAGCGAATAAGTAGATTAGTAAATTATGAAAAGGGATAATAAAGCTAAACCCTAAACAAATTTTAATCTACTTATTCGCTAATTTTATCATCCTTTACAATGCAGTACATAGGTGGTTCCTTTTAACTTAACATTGCTAGATATTTGTTATTCTACTACATAGTTTTCTTTATTTTAATTAAATTTAGATTTAGTATCATAAGACTACAACATTTTTATTTCAAACTAATTTTATTCAATTGGTAATAATGAAATTACATATAAGTAACGTTCTAAAACTTCAAAATCTTTACTAAGCCTATTTTGTTTAAATTTAAAAAAAGGCTTTAAAATAAACTTATTACACTTTTAATTCAAAATAATTTATTTAAATTTGATAGTTATGAAATAATTTTGGTTTTTTTCTCTTTGGTTCGAAATAAATAAATAAAATTGGCTTTAATAGGAAAATATTACAAATTTAAAAACTAATTGATATGAAATAGTAGTTATTAAATGTATAGATTTCTAACGTTTTAAATGCGAATTAATTTATTTTGTATCTACAGAAAATAAGTTTTAATTTTGAATAAAATTGGCTTTACAATAAGTATTTAAATTACTTTTGTACTTTTCATTTATATAATACTACAATATTTATATTATAAAATTTTGAGTTATTTTCCATTTCACAATGTTATCGAGATTTCCACCCGATTTCCTACGGCTAAAGGAGCTAAATAATAAATATCGAACCGATTTTACGTCAATATTCGTTTATCTCCTGAGGCCCAAAATGATATTTCAAAATAACATTCACACTTTTCCTAGGAAACAGAAACAGTGAGTAAAAGCTGATTGATCTGGATTGCAAACTTCACAGACTCTATAAGGTGGTCAGGGGGGATTTGGAAGAGTGTTGCGACACAGGATGCAATGGGGCAGCCCGGGCAGCCGAGATAGATGACGTCCTCTCGGTTCCAAACACGGTGCGTATATAAGCACCATCCACCAAGAACTAACACACGTCAACAGTTCTTACTCCTGTTCGGAAGCAGCAACTTTGGGATTCGGAAAAATATAAATTTACTTGGACATTAAAGCAATTGGTAAGAATCGTTTGTATTTTTAATATATCAAGAACAGATGTTGCTATAAAAGAAACAAAAAGTTTAAAATAATAAAGTAGTTCCTATTTTATTATAAAAGTTAAAAAATGTTTTAATATATTATACATGGTTTAATTTTTCATAAATGGTTTAGTTTTTATAGCGTTTGTTTTTAAAAATGTCGTAATATTTAAAATTATAATTATATAAATACTTAAAAATAGTTTAAATTGTTTAAGAGTTTATTTCTTATAATGTTTTCTAATTAAGTTCCAGCCCGCATCCAATAAGATGAATAGTTCAACGATCCTGATTCTTGTCATCTTAGTTTTCTCTTCTGTCGGCAAGTAATAATTATCATCTATAAGGCACCAACTTAGACCCAAGTCATCTAGCGACTTTTAATGCTTTTAATTCATCAATGCATATTACGTAAATTAACCCGAGTTCTTCGGTTTGCCCTTCCATAAAAACTTGTTGAGTTTAATGGTTATAATAAGTGTAGGAAGCAGTTGGCTCCCGTAGTTGATTATTGTGTGTAATATATGTATATATATATATATATATATATATATATATATATATATATATTATATATATTGTAATTATTTTAATGGTTCACTTTTTCTATTTGTACTTGTAAACTTAACATGTTCTTTCGTTGTTAAAAGTTGTTTTTATCTCGCACCTTGCTCCCTATTGAGACATTGAGTAAAACGAAGGTAGTGGGCAAATTCCGTGAGCGTTCAGTGGCGTAGGAACGGGGCGATACAGGGGTAAAATGTACCCCCCTTGTAATTGGGTTAATCTTTCTAGTTATTCTTATACTAGCTAGGATAAACGCGAAAGCTCGGATGAGCAATTTGATAAGCCAATTATTAAATACTGATGAGAAATGTATCGAAGTTTAACTAACTAATTAATTTTTAAACATTTACATTGCGTAACAGTATATGGAAATGAATTATTTTATAAAACATTTTTAATATAATAGTTTAATAATATCACTTTAAACTCTCTTCGTAACGATATTATATTTTCGGAAAACCAATTTAGAGAAGCAGAAAAACTAGGGAAGGATCATATTAACATTAGAGGCATAAGAGGGATATGAATACTACCGTGCAACTGCTTAAATTATAGTATACTTAATTATCCATATATTGATTCGCTTACAGTAATTCAGGTGTCTCAAGCTGGTTTCGGCTGCCCCAATGACACGAAATGCCACAAGCACTGTCTTTCTATTGGCAAACACCACGGCTACTGTACTGGCTTCTTGGACATGAGATGCATCTGTTCCAAGCAAAACGGATGAATAATTTCACTCTGAAAATTTAATAATTTGAATTTAAATTCCTCTAAGTACGTTCCTATTTGTCATTCTAAGTAACATTTCAATTATAAACACTGTACAAAGCCATATTATCTTTTCCAAATAAACAATTATTTGCAAACATTTCATATTTGTATTACATTCACTTATATTCAGTGCCAGCCTTGGTAAGGGTTGCGGACGAGCTGGGTGGCTCAGTACAATTGAAGCCCTAACAATGACCCTACTTATATTATTTTTGAAAATTTCAAATGATAGTCATACCTTTCCGAAGTACTGCGGTGTTAATTATATTAATTCTATGGTATTCCCAAACATTTTTTCTCATATTTCTTACTTGTATTATGTTGAAATTGGGATAGCTAATTCGTTAACTCTAGCGCCGACTGAAAGACGCTAGGTTTAGTTTCATATGCATTGCCTGCTCACATTAGGGATCATATCAGGGTTAAAGTCAAAATATGGTCATGGAGATGGTTATTGTCTCAACAGAAAATAACATTTCATTTTAACAAAGGCAAGAGAGATAATGGTAACATTTTGATACAGTTTTACTAGAAGCAAGGGATTAGTGGGTCAGATTTAATTATCCTATGCTCATGTCTACATGAAGATTCAAAAATAAATTACAAAAAAAAAGATTATTACATTTGCAATAAAAATAAATTTTAGTATTTACAAGATGCAGTTTTTTAGAGCACAAAACAAATGTTAATTGATGTGTGAGCACTCGTTGAAAAATTCCAGGTGTGTTGCGGATAGACTCAAAACCTGCAATTCTACGTTCTCGCAAATCATCAGAGCAAGTTCTTCTGTCGCGTAAGCCACATCCGTAATACAGGGTGTTAACTAAAAAACGATACAGAGCCAATTACTCAAAATGTGTTTTAGGTAAGAATTTGAAATTTGCAGGTTACATAGAGGGTGCAGGGGGACAAATGACAATGCAAATTTCAATGATCTTGAATCAGGTCTTCAAGGTCATTCAAATTTTATCTCTAGCACCATTAGGATTAGAAGAATGGTTCCAATTAGAAATGTGTTCTACGTTTAATTTTAAGTCTAGACAGCTATGACCCGATCTAATTTGACCAATGGGAAGCCAAGAAATGTTAGACCAAAAACCATAAGGTCGTGTGTGGTATTCTAATCAAGACACGACATTTAACGGCTTATAAATCGAAAACTACCAGATCAAATGGATCCAAATTGTCGTGACACTCTAAACTGAGTGCGGGAGTTCAAAACTTTTAACTTATGATGACCTTGAAACATTAGTTCAAGTCTATTCAAAATTTATCTCGAGAACCATTAGGATTAGGAGAATTGTTCCAATTAAAAAAATGCCTGCCAAGGTTTTTTAAGTCAACTTAACTTTCTCTGAGGGAAATAAACCAATAAAACTATAAAATAAACGTTAATTAATTGTTTTAAGACGTACCAAGTATTTTTATTAACTTTTTGAATTTAAATTTTTTAAACACAAAAGAAACGAAACAAGAAATTTAAATAAATAAGCAACTAATAAACGTAAGAATTATTTACAAATAATTTAAATAAATAAATAATGAAAAAACTGAAGATTAACTTTCCCAATTCTGCCTGAGCTTTTCTGGTACCACGGCAAGAATTTTCATTAAAATACGCTAAGACATCGATGTCTAAGTTGCCTACTTAGTGTTGTGTTCCTTTACTATTAAAAATACTTGGTACGTCTTAAACTAATTAATTAACGTTTATTTTGGAGTTTTATTGGTTTATTTACCTCGGGTAAAAGGTAATTTCACTTAAAAAACCTTGGCGGGCATTTTCCTAATTGGAACCATTCTCCTAATCCTAATGGTTCTCGAGATAAATTTTGAATGACCTTGAACTAATGTTTCAAGGTCATCATAAGTTACAAATTTTGAACTCTCCCACTCAGTTTAGAGTGTCACGACAATTTGGATCCATTTGATCTGGTAGTTTTAGATTTATAAACCGTTAAATGTCGTGTCTTAATTAGAATTCCACACACGACCTTATGGTTTTTGGTCTAACATTTCTCGGCTTCTCATTGGTCAAATTAGATCGGGTCAAAGCTGTTTAGACTTAAACTTAAACGTAGAACACATTTCTAATTGGAACCATTCTTCTAATCCTAATGGTTCTCGACATAAAATTTGTATGACCTTGAAGAGCTGGTTCAAGGTCATAGAAATTTTCATTGACATTTGTCCCCCTGCACCCTCTATGTAACCTGCAATTTTCAAATTCTTACATTAAACACATTTTGAGTAATTGGCTCTGTATCGTTTTTTAGTTAACACCCTGTATACCCCCATAGAAAAATAGCGCGTGGGTTTGAATCTGGAGATTGGGCCACCTAAAAGAAAGCGTCAAGTTGTTCGTAATCTAATGTTTTCGGAGTTTTGGTTGGGCTAATTTTGAAATTGAATGGTCCTTGTCAGAACCCTTCGAGCATACAGCAAAAACATGAAAGTTAAAGGGAGTATGAACTTCCATGTTTATGCTGGATCATTGAATTTCGCCTTTCTGCCACCAGATATAACAGAAGCTAGAGATTATTGGCTCTAGTTACGTTAAAAACCAGTCGTAGCGAGTGTTAGCAGACGATTTATTGATTTAATTAAAAGCTTAAAGTCCTTTTTAAAAATGTGCTTAAATTTAGCCACCAATTTTGATCCTTTTATTTGACAGTACTTTCTACACTTGTCAGGTTGCTAGAGGTCTCTCAAATGCATTCGCTTCTAGAATAATAAATAATTGCAATGAAACAACGCCCATTGTAAACAAAGATTTTTGAATAGCGATAACAAAAACCGGCGAAATAAACGATTACAGACTTGACTTTGAATTTATTGGAAAATCTAAATTTATTTGCTTTTGATTTGTACTACAATTCACTTTTCGAAACCATTAGCAGTCGGTGTATATGTTCTACAATATCCAATAGAACAGTGAAAAGGTTCATTTCATACGGCTAACCAGGAAAAAAGAAGTGTTCATTAAAATTAAATTTTCATCGATTTCCTCAACGTTTGCTGTGGCTTTGATTTTTCTCATTGCCTGCAACACTGTCATGGCATGGAATTGTAACTATAACTCAGTTATATAAAAAATCAGTTATAGATATAGCATAGCGCTCCCACGCCGCATATTTTTTTTCTGGCTCTGAACCGTCGCCGCCCAGTTTTTTTGTTTTTTTTTTCGGATTTTGTTTTTTAATTTTCGAAAGAAGATAAATTTTTACCCCTTCACGCCGCCGCCGATGATTCTTGAAAAATTGGCGAGCCACGTTGCCACCGGTGATTTTCGCCAAACGCCGCAGCCACCAGCCCAAATGAAATCGTCGCTATGCTCTTATTGAAGTAAATATTTGCAACTGTAGTTATTCAAAAAGTAATAACGATTAAAAGGGCTTTAAGGAGAGAGTTAGGCAAGAGGGATGTTTATTATAAACGTGATTGGAGAATTGTTCAATTCAGTCAACCACTCCTAAGAAATTTGAAATAAGAAATACCATTCGATTCAACAAATATTTTACTACAAATTGTATTTAAATAGAATAAAGGTAAAGTATCTTGCAGAAAACGTAGGTATGCCTCACCATTTAGCCGGGGTGCTAGAAAATTAGGTCCAACTAAATGATCACCAACAAAGTGAGAGAGTAGCTAGAAACCTTCGTTTGAAAATTGTATTTAGCTGCTCCTCCGAATGCATAGTATAAAATAGGGTGATGTTACGAAAAATTGTTCATGATTTATTAGAAATGGCGAGTAATACGACACCTTTTTTCGTTTAACTTGATGTACGAACGGGCTCAAAGATTGTACCAGAAACCGTTTCCTCAAAGACGGGTGCCACATTTAGAACACAATAAAAACCAATAAACTAGGTCCTTATTCTAAGATAGCCACATCGTATTATATTTATTCTATATTATATTAATGATATTAACAATAGTAGAAATACTGTACGCGAAAAAAACTGACATTTTTTTGGTATAACGAAATGAAGATATACTCATAATCTATGTTACCTGAGACTACTAAAGTGGTTGGCATTCTGCAGAAAAATATATGCAAAAGTTCAGTTTCACCCCTGTATCAAATGTGGCACCGCTCTTGGGGAGAGTAATTGAACGACATCATGGTTAATATAAAAGGGTAAGAAAGAAGTAAAGAGTGATTCAAAGAAGAGTGCCATCTGGTGGCAGATGCTGGAACTTCTAAGCTTGACCTCTATAATTAGCCATTTTAGTTTACTTCGAGCCACGAGAAGTTTATTAACTGATAGATTTTTATCTGCTAAATAAATCACAAAGCGTCTGGCTTAGCAGACGAAAATCCAGCCAATTAGAACATTCTACTTGGCTCTATTTAAACTGAAAATGTAAATTGACACCAGACTCTAGAGTGGACGATAAAGAAGCAACCATTTGCAGAAAACACATTATCTTTACATAACATTTCACTTTTTATTTCATTGCCCGGGGGAGGGGAGGAGGGGCGATGAAATTTTTAAAGACTGACTTTCCGAGTGCCGCTGGTGATGCCGCCGTCGCTCTCAGTCGTCGGAAGCAAAACGGTGATGGTGATGGTGACGGGAGAGGGAGATAGCCAAGCTGATGAAAAGCAGCAAGTCGGACCAGCAACAGTCACTACAATGATCAAACGATGTGTACTTGTAGCTGGGAGAACTCCCTTATTGTAGAAATAACTTCCCCTTCGACCATTGAGTGGGGAGGATAATTTGACTTTGGGCGCGCACCATGTAGTTGGCCCCCCTCTCGTCTGTTTTTATTTATGATGGAAAGTGGAAACAGTAACAACAATTTAGGAACGATGTCGACTTCTGGAAAGTGTACCATGGCACGGGGGGCCCTATTCTACGAAATAAATGTTTCTATTGGTATTTTATGTTTATAACCACATTAACGTTAATAGAGTCAAAATGTAAGGTCTGAATATTTTTAGGGGAAGCAAATTCTACTCTGCACAAGGCCCGCAGTATGTGTTAATCCGACCCGGGTTGCTCCCTCTCGTCTGTTTTTATTTGTAAGCCAGTTCCTTTACCGAGAAGCTGCTCCGTCTTCCATCTGTTTCAATTTATAAACCTGCTTCTTTATTGAGAACCGTTTGTCCTTTTTTCTATGGCCTCCATTGGTAGTCTTTTAGTACTTCAGAGCGTGCAATTATAGTACACCTGCAATACGTAATAAAATACATAATTACCTTTATATGAATAAAATCATTGTTATACGCAATGTCAATATCAAAACAGGTGCTCATAACGGAAGACAACGCAGTTTTAGGCTTCTGGTAATAGTGCTCTTGTATAAAATCTGATTATTTTAAAATATCTCTTATGAGATAAATATTCGAGTGTGAAACATCTAACTTCATAGGCTCGATGCAGATTCAAATAGGCGTTAATTTCCCACCAAAAAAAAAGAGGTTGTGTACACGGCACGATCATTACTGTGTATTACCAAGAAGGGATATAAGTCCCCTGCTGCTATAATGTTATACTACTCAAATTGTTAACGCCCTAAATATCTGTCTGTAGTGCAAAAGTGGGATATTTTCCCTCCCTCTGGTTGAAAATAATGAAGTATAACTATTTTAATTTTAAAAATAATGATGATAACAATAAATATTAACAAAAACTTATAATTTAACATTTTCCTCGACTGTATGGATGTGTAGGTACTAGAGGGTGCTAGTCAATTCCCTGAGTTTGAGAAGTATCACTTCATGGTGCCAGTACTTCATATTTGCATAGTTACTTCTATGGGTTCTTGGTATTACTTTGCCTAGCGATGTTTCTTAGAGGATATTAGTAAGAATGCATTTAAGGGTCGGGCGACCCGGGTAAACGCCCAGGGCTGCTCCTTAGCCAGGTTCACACTCACCCCTAAATCTCTTCGTTTTAGATAACTAGTTTTCAAAACCAGCGTGAGAAATCGCATCGTGTTGGTTCGGGAAGCAATTTGTCCAAGTCGGTTCTTAGAATCGCTTTCAAATCGACCAGGCGGGGAAGTAAAATTGCTCGTATTTTCCAAAATAATCGGAATAAAATTCTAAATAATGTCAAATAATATTACTGTATGTATAGTAAACATGATTAACTAATTGTTTTGGGATACATTATAGTATTTTCCAAAGTCTGGTCATAATTTGAAATGGCCTTAAGCCTTGGCTATAAGTGAACCGGGGTGAAGCGATTTCGCACGTGTGAAGTGTGAACCAAGAATTATCGCCGGTGGTCAAAACTGGCATTCAAACCGACCTAAACTGGGTTTTAAAGGCCGAGAACAGAGATTCCATTTTCTCGTGCGCGAATTTAGACCCCACAAAATTGAATTACAGCGTCGACAGCTTGACCGACGGCTCCGACTGTTTTTGAATAGAATATATACAACGAGTATCAAAAAAAGAGGTAAGCTACAATACATGGAATTGTTCAGGCGGTCACTCAAGCTGTCAGAGCTGTCACTTAAGTTGTCAGAGATGTCAATCAGTTGTCACTCGTTAAAAGATTAATTACAGGATAAGAGGGGTGGAAATTCACTCTGGTCTCGGTCTTTAAATTTAAAAGCTACGATTTCGACAATTTGGACAGTAAAATATTTTTACCTACAGAAAAAGGATTTCGGTTCTGGTTCCTAATGTAGTGGGAATACGTCATAGCTAAGCCCCTTCTTGATAAGGCCAATACCATTACTTCATGTCACAGATACTGCAAATAATCACGTGATCGCTATGGGCGTCTTACTGTCATGGTCGATCTAAAACGATTACTATAGCAATGATAACACCCCACAACGACCACCAAATCTAGGAATTTACATCCGTGTTTTATAAATTATATTTGCATATTTTTAAATTAATTTTTCAAATATAAATTATAGTCTTTAAAATACAGGTAACGTTGCTATTTCTTAATACTAAAAAAAATCTTTCGGAAGACATAGTAAAGACTATTTCCTTGTAGTTAATAATAATAATAATAATAATAATAATAATAATAATAATAATCAGCTAGGCTAATACCCAAGGCACCACCTTAGGCCTAAGCCATCATGTGACTTTTGAAGCTTTAAAACCGTGACACCAAAGAGACGCAGCCAAAGCTTTAGAATGCATGTGGAGTGGAGTTTTCATAAACTGCTCATCCGTGGACCGTGGTAGAATCGCGTTGTAAGTCGACAAACACATAACAGTTGGATAACTGGTTGGGTGTTCGGTTGCAAACGCGAAATCAAACGGAGCTCTTGGAATAATGAGTTTTATTCCCCCTTTCTGGAAGTATAACGGAACGTAAACTAAAGCCGTTTAGCCTGAGAAATATTGGGTGAGTTCACTTAGCATTTATAAATAGTGGTGATTAAACGAAATATGAAGAAAGCATTTCGAAGAGTTTTAAATTTTCCGCTGGGAGGCCAGTTAAAATTTAAAATTCCCTAAAATAGGATTATTTTGGCCAATTTCCAGGATTATACAAGTAGGAAAAATTAATTATATAGGATATAATCATAAGGTTATATATACTTAAAAGATTGCACAAGACCGCAATTTACATTATATATAGGTATGTTTGAGACAGTTTGACCATTTATATAATTATACAATTCATTGTATAGGATTATTTTTGACAATTTATAGGATTATACAAAAGTTAAAAATGTATTATATAGAAAAATAGGATTATTTTGGTCAAATTATATTATTAGACAAGACAATAAAATTAATTATAAAGGATATTAAAGGATTAATTTTTCCAATTTATAGGATTATAAATATGATCATAGATAGAAAAATTCATAATATATCGTATAATAGGATTATTTTTGTCATATTATAGGATTATACGAAAGATAATTTAATTATATAGAAAAATAGTATTATTTGGTCAAATTTTATTATTAGCGAAAAGACCATCATTCAAAATTATGGTCGAAGAATATGCAGCGTCGTAGTTATGGGTATTATGGCCCTACCTTCAATGGCAGCAAATTATTTACTTATGACTATTATTTTAAATAAAGGTCATTTCAAGTTCTATGTTCGTGTTTAAAAAAGGCATTAAGATGAAAACTACTAGGTTTAGTTACAGGTCTGACAAGTCTGACTGAAATTAAATTCATTTTAAATATGTACAAATATTAATACCTTAATCAACATGTAAAGTTTTCTCTAAAATAAATTCCATTGGCTTCAAGGTTTTTACACACATAATCCAAGGGTAATCCAAAACCAGCTAACTCGAAAAATTCGTTTTTTTTTGGAAAACAATTTCAATTAATGGATTAGCGTTTCGCTACCCCATTTCCAAAACCAGGTAACTTGAAAAATTCGTTTTTTTTTAATCAATTTAGAATAACGTGTTCGCATTTCGCTACCTATTTTTAAAACCAGGTAACTCGAAAAATTCGGCTTTTTGGAAATCAATTTCAATTAATGGGTTAGCGTTTCGCTACCTCATTTCCAAAACCAGGTAACTCGAAAAATTCTTTTTTTTTAGGAAATCAATTTAAATTAGCATGTTCGCGTTTCGCTACCTCATTTCCAAAACCAAGTAACTCGAAAAATTCGTTTTTTTTGGAAATCAATTTCAATTAATGGGTTAGCGTTTCGCTACCTCATTTCCAAAACCAGGTAACTCGAAAAATTCTTTTTTTTTTTGGAAATCAATTTAAATTAGCATGTTCGCGTTTCGCTAACTCATTTCCAAAACCAAGTAACTCGAAAAATTCGTTTTTTTTGGAAATCAATTTAAATTAACGTGTTCGCGTTTCGCTACCTCATTTCCAAAACCACGATAAAATTCCTCTTGGGTTTGTACCAGATGATTGTAAACTTGTTCAAATTTAATTTTAATACTTAAAACATAGTGCATTGTGTGTTCTTAAATGTCCGTGACATCTTGTTGGAAGTTGGGGTAGGTACAGAAAGGAACTTTTCTTTGCGGCATCGGCACCATTTTACCGTTTTTACCGTTTTTACACACAATCCTAAGGATTTGTGTGTATTAGTCTCACGTACAGTGTAGCCGTTGCCGCCGATGCCGCCGTGTCGCGCATATCCCTTCAACGTTTAGGGCTAGAAGAGTCAATGATGTCTCGTTCGAATGTACATACATTACCATTGATTGCCTTTCATAAAGTTTTCAAATCGGAGCCCAAGAAGTTGGGCATTTACCCAATTTACTATTTTCGGTGATTTCGCTTTATGTGGTAGATATTTTCTTTAAAATTAAGTCGGATAACGTGAAAAAATATTTTTGAATAGCTGTGGTTTACATATAGCCTAGAAATGCAATTTCGCTGCTTAATTTTAATTCTTAGTAAGGTTTTTTGGACCGCGTATAAGTACCCCCAGAAACTCCCACATTGGAAATACGCGTGGTTATAGAGAATTTACGCGAATTTCTCTCTGGCATTTTTCAAGGCCGTTCTAATATGACCCAAAGTAAAAAAAATAAGGGTGACACTTATCGGAGGCCGTTCTAATATGACCCAAAGTAACAAATAAGGGTGACACTTATCGGAGGCCGTTCTAATATGACCAAAAGTAACTAATAAGTGTGACACTTATCGGAGGCCGTTCTAATATGACCAAAAGTAACAAATAAGGGTGACACTTATCGGAGGCCGTTCTAATATGACCAAAAGTAACAAATAAGTGTGACACTTATCGGAGTAATACGCGATGCTTAAAACGTTGACCTGAAGTAACTAATAAGTGTGACACTTATCGGAGGCCGTTCTAATATGACCAAAAGTAACAAATTAGTGTGACACTTATCGGAGTATTATGCTTACAACGTATGACCCGAAGTAACAAATAATTGTGAAACTTATCGGAGTATTATGCTTACAACGTATGACCCGAAGTAACAAATAATTGTGACACTTATCGGAGTATTATGCTTACAACGTATGACCCGAAGTAACAATTAAGTGTGACACTTATCGGAGGCCGTTCTAATATGACCAAAAGTAACAAATAAGTGTGACACTTATCGGAGTAATACGCGATGCTTACAACGTTGACCTGAAGTAACTTATAAGTGTGACACTTATCGGAGGCCGTTCTAATATGACCAAAAGTAACAAATAATTGTGACACTTATCGGAGTAATATGCTTACAACTTATGACCCGAAGTAACAAATAATTGTGAAACTTATCGGAGTATTATGCTTAAAACGTATGACCCGAAGTAACAAATAATTGTGACACTTATCGGAGTATTATGCTTACAACGTATGACCCGAAGTAACAATTAAGTGTGACACTTATCGGAGGCCGTTCTAATATGACCAAAAGTAACAAATAAGTGTGACACTTATCAGAGTAATACGCGATGCTTACAACGTTGACCTGAAGTAACTTATAAGTGTGACACTTATCGGAGGCCGTTCTAATATGACCAAAAGTAACAAATTAGTGTGACACTTATCGGAGTATTATGCTTACAACGTATGACCCGAAGTAACAAATAATTGTGACACTTATCGGAGTATTATGCTTACAACGTATGACCCGAAGTAACAATTAAGTATGACACTTATCGGAGGCCGTTCTAATATGACCCAAAGTAACAAATAAGGGTGACACTTATCGGAGGCCGTTCTAATATGACCAAAAGTAACAAATAAGTGTGACACTTATCGGAGGCCGTTCTAATATGACCAAAAGTAACAAATAAGGGTGACACTTATCGGAGGCCGTTCTAATATGACCAAAAGTAACAAATAAGTGTGACACTTATCGGAGACCGTTCTAATATGACCAAAAGTAACAAATAAGGGTGACACTTATCGGAGGCCGTTCTAATATGACCAAAAGTAACAAATAAGTGTGACACTTATCGGAGTAATACGCGATGCTTACAACGTTGACCTGAAGTAACTAATAAGTGTGACACTTATCGGAGGCCGTTCTAATATGACCAAAAGTAACAAATTAGTGTGACGCTTATCGGAGTATTATGCTTACAACGTATGACCCAAAGTAACAAATAATTGTGACACTTATCGGAGTATTATGCTTACAACGTATGACCCGAAGTAACAAATAATTGTGACACTTATCGGAGTATTATGCTTACAACGTATGACCCGAAGTAACAAATAATTGTGACACTTATCGGAGTATTATGCTTACAACGTATGACCCGAAGTAACAATTAAGTGTGACACTTATCGGAGGCCGTTCTAATATGACCAAAAGTAACAAATAAGTGTGACACTTATCGGAGTAATACGCGATGCTTACAACGTTGACCTGAAGTAACTTATAAGTGTGACACTTATCGGAGGCCGTTCTAATATGACCAAAAGTAACAAATTAGTGTGACACTTATCGGAGTATTATGCTTACAACGTATGACCCGAAGTAACAAATAATTGTGAAACTTATCGGAGTATTATGCTTACAACGTATGACCCGAAGTAACAAATAATTGTGACACTTATCGGAGTATTGCGCTTACACCGTATGACCCGAAGTAACAATTAAGTGTGACACTTATCGGAGGCCGTTCTAATATGACCAAAAGTAACAAATAAGGGTGACACTTATCGGATGCCGTTCTAATATGACCAAAAGTAACAAATAAGTGTGACACTTATCGGAGTAATACGCGATGCTTACAACGTTGACCTGAAGTAACTAATAAGTGTGACACTTATCGGAGGCCGTTCTAATATGACCAAAAGTAACAAATTAGTGTGACGCTTATCGGAGTATTATGCTTACAACGTATGACCCGAAGTAACAAATAATTGTGACACTTATCGCAGTATTATGCTTACAACGTATGACCCGAAGTAACAAATAATTGTGACACTTATCGGAGTATTATGCTTACAACGTATGACCCGAAGTAACAAATAATTGTGACACTTATCGGAGTATTATGCTTACAACGTATGACCCGAAGTAACTTATAAGTGTGACACTTATCGGAGGCCGTTCTAATATGACCAAAAGTAACAAATTAGTGTGACACTTATCGGAGTATTATGCTTACAACGTATGACCCGAAGTAACAAATAATTGTGAAACTTATCGGAGTATTATGCTTACAACGTATGACCCGAAGTAACAAATAATTGTGACACTTATCGGAGTATTACGCTTACAACGTATGACCCGAAGTAACAATTAAGTGTGACACTTATCGGAGGCCGTTCTAATATGACCAAAAGTAACAAATAAGGGTGACACTTATCGGATGCCGTTCTAATATGACCAAAAGTAACAAATAAGTGTGACACTTATCGGAGTAATACGCGATGCTTACAACGTTGACCTGAAGTAACTAATAAGTGTGACACTTATCGGAGGCCGTTCTAATATGACCAAAAGTAACAAATTAGTGTGACACTTATCGGAGTATTATGCTTACAACGTATGACCCGAAGTAACAAATAATTGTGACACTTATCGGAGTATTATGCTTACAACGTATGACCCGAAGTAACAATTAAGTGTGACACGTATCGGAGGCCGTTCTAATATGACCAAAAGTAACAAATAAGTGTGACACTTATCGGAGTAATACGCGATGCTTACAACGTATGACCTGAAGTAACAAATAAGTGTGATCCGAAGTAAAAGAAATCTTCGATGCTTTCAAATTATGAATAGAAGTAACAAATAAGTAAATAGGTGTTAATACAATTATGTGTGGCCGTGGATATATATTGGTTATGTCACCGGCGTTGTAGGTTGCTGTGAATAACTCAAACAAACTTAACGCATTAGAAGGATTATGTGTATTCTGACCGTCGTACGTCTTGTTCATGTCTTTCATGGTTCATTCAATTAATAATTTGAAATTTAATTTAACTAGTTAAAAGTTACAGTTAAATTTATAATGAAACGAACATTTTATTCAGCCTTATTTACGAAGTATAACGGTTAGCTTAAAGTCTACCTGCACCCAAAAAATAAAATAATTTTTATATTAGATTATGTATAGTTGTCAACACTGACAAAATTTCATGTTAAAATATTAATTATTTTATAAGTTATTCCAAATATAAAATGTGACACCCATTGAGTGTGGAATATTAATCTAGAGGTCAATCAAAACGTCGGATTTCAGTATTTCGCGAAACAAGTTTAAAAAAAAAAGAATACTGCCGTCTGCTCCCAAATGACGAGAAAACTTTATCATTCTACCCGTGGCGCCGTCTATCTCTCAAAGGTCCGTTCAAATAAGATGCGTTTTTTTTATTTCTCTTCTTATCGCTGTTTGTATTTACTTTAAATTTGTTATCTAATTCTGTATGATGTACATGGTGTGAAGGCCTCCGCTGCCATATACACCAATAAAGTCTTTCTTATTTTTGAAAAAAAAAGATGCGTTTTCCGGAAAAAATATATATATTTTTTAAAATAATGGATGGCGCCACGGGTCATATGATAACGTTTACTCGTTCTTTTAGAGGTGACGGCACATTCTTAATTTTAAAAAACGTGTTTCGCGGGGAGCAGATTTTATTGGATCTCTAGATTAATATTCCCAACTCAATGGTGACACCCTAGAAATTAATAATCCAAATTTCCAGGACAAGTTATGTCGCGTTGTACGATGAAAACATACTATACATTAAGAAATAGAGGGCTCTGATTACCATATCATGGTTTTAAATACCAGTGGATGAAACTATCTTTACCCCATCTGTATGAAAGAAACATTTCTACCAGGAAATAATTATTTCACGGTTGGCGCTGCTGTAGTCTAAATGAGTACATTAGCGACACGAATTAAATCTTATTTACATTCGAGCCCGACAAATTAACTAGCATCTGTGACCTCAGTGAGGCTATCAATTAAGTCACGCGAACTTTTAAAAACGGAATTAATTTCTATAGAAGGTGCTATAAGGAGATGCACCGAGAAAATAGGAGTCAGTGCAGATAGACTTTTAATTGGCTAGCGCCACGTGCTTCACAAGGGATCGTGATTTACGTCTACCATAAATAAAGCAGTGTTGGGCATTTTCGTTCAAGAGCCGCTCAGCTCACTCACTGCTCGCCCTCGCTAGCATAATATCCGCTCACACTCACTCATTTTTGAGCGGTATAATAAGCGCTCCTCTCTTTTCGCTCTTTTTGGAGCGGTAAATAAGCGCTCCTCTCTTTTCGCTCTTTTTGGAGCTGTAAAATAAGCGCTCCCATTTTTTCGCTCTTTTTTGAGCGGTAAAATAAGCGCTACTCTCTTTTCGCTCTTTTTTGAGCGAAAAATAAGCGCTTCTCTCTTTACGCTCTTTTTGGAGAGGTCAAATAAGCGCTCCTCTCTTTTCGCTCTTTTGGGAGCGGCTTACAAGTCGCCAGTTGACTTAGCCCTCTAAATCAATTGTAATTTTAATATTTTAGCAATAAATTGTAATTGTATTGTAAAATAAGCGCTCCTCTCTTTTCACTCTTTTTTTGAGCGGTAAAATTAGCGCTCCTCTCATTACGCTCCTTTTTGCGGTTAGCTTAACCATCGCTGATCCTTCAAAACTGGTCGCTATCCATGGAGGGAAATAATAAGGTGACAAAATGCTCGTTTAACTTAAACATTTAATGCTTACTTTAAACTCGTTAAATTAGAATACAATTTATTAATTGAATGAATCAACAGACTAGAAAAACGGCAGAAATGGCCTCGGTGACTAGTGAAATCACGAAGCCCTGAGGATGGCAGCCATGCTGACGCGAATTGTTTTCCGTTTGCCATCCCCCTCCCCCCAACTTAAAAAAAAACTTCCGATAAATTTAGGAGAGCCTTTTCTATTCTATTTTATTTCACAGAAACCCACAAAGACGTTTCACGAAAATGCGGCTGCCCATTTTGCCTTTTTTAGGCCTACTGGTTTTCACACCTTTGGGTAAGTAACATACATACGTAATCCTTATTGGATTTAACGTTTTATGTACAGAACGGTCGACCAAAGTTTCCCCAAGGACGTCATATCAGGACTTGAATGTCCGGAGTCCGAAGGATATTCTGTAAATATCAAAAATTACGAAAAAATCTCGATCTGTGAAAAATGGCAATGCGCGTGTGGAGAAGGGGCGGATATCGAAATTAGCCTCAAGAATTCGGTTATTATTAGAATTGTTTGCACCCTCAAATTATAAGTAAAAATTGCTATAACTCGAAGTAAATAGTTCAATATGAAGTCCACAAAATAAACTCTGAAAACAAGGTCTATAAACGTTAGCGCCTAATAGGTGTTTCCATAAAATCAAGCAATAAAAAATTAAAATTATAAAATGTTTTTCTCCTCGTCATGCGGGTATACTTAGAAATTCAATCGTAAACAAGCCAAATTCGAAATTAACGCCGCCGATTTCCAGGAAATTCTTGCTAGTATCTTTCCTCCAGAGTACTAGATATTTTGCCTTTCTTAACCGGCAACTGAGTTTAGATGATAATTTGTGTTTGGTGTAAGCCGAATTTCGAAATCCGTACTACATTGCATGAAATGCTTGTGTTATAGTTAACACATGGTTTTCTCTAACACGGGTAATCGACCCGCATTTGCTCAGAAAATCCGATTGATCTAAGAATGAAAACGCGCGAACACGGGTTTGATCTAGGTTTGATATGCTGGGGTTTTTTTTAGTTGGAAATGTGGGGTTGTTTATTGAACGGGACGAAACGAAAACGTCTCGTTTTGATCCATTCATTCCCGGAATTTCCCAAACAATTCTCCAAACAGACTAATAAGTGTTTTTCGGGTACATTATTTATTTCGACCTTTCGACTAAATTGCGATAGAAATAGAGCTAGAGCCGTTTTAAACAGGATACTCGTATTCATTTTCGGCCTTTCTGCACAAGCAGAGCCGGACGTCAGAGCCCAATAGATTTTGCAGAAATCGAAGCTAGTATACAAATTCTAAACAGTTTTTTTTGGTAGGGCTAAACCCGTGTCAAGGTTGAAAGTGGACGTCATGAAAATGGCTAAAAACGTGTTCCCACTAAGGCTCCCCGTGGAGAGCGAAATCGGGATTTTTCGAATTCCTTGTTTCCCACTTTCATGAAAACCAAAGAATACGCTTCGCTAAGCGTATCTATAGCAGGGAAGTTGAGGGGAACACTCAAGTGTTCCCTGTGTATAGTCTTTGATGAAAACGTAGCTGCAGCAAGCCCCTTTTGTTTAAGAACAAACGAAAAGTAACCACCTAGTGAGCGATAAGGGCTGCGCCTACTTTTGGCGCGAAACAATTTAAATAAAAAGGATTCATCAAATAACTTTAACTAGAGCTCGGGGTTTGGATAAGAAATATAAGTTTTATTATTTTTTATCCATAACCGAAAATTTTCCGAATGAAAACTTTTTTTGGCATATTAAATCGTTTTATAACCGCCAATAATTTCCAAAATAAACAGTTACCCGAAATTTTTATGATTAATCCAAAATTTCCCTTTTTTTATCTGTTCCGACGAGATCTAACTTTAATGCCTTAAAGAGCCTTGAGGTTTAGAAACTCCGTGCCAATTAAAAAAGTGTACCATTACTCTTCTACATAAAATGGTTTACGGTTTTCAGATATACTGGCTTAATATTTTGTCTACTGCCATATAACGTCTAACTAAAATATTAAAATGTATTCCAAAGATAATCGAAACATCTTTTAACGATTTCAGTCGTGCAAATATGTCAGGGTGAATCTGGTTGTCCCGACGAAATGAAATGTCACAAGCATTGTCTGAAAATTGGCAGGAACCATGGCTTTTGCACTGGGCATTTGGACGAGAAATGGATTTGCAACAAGCACGCCGTCGACACCAGGACAGGAAACGAATGAAATTACGAATTTTAATAAAATTCCTTTTTAAGATCTTTAAAATAAGTCTGTACGAATCTTTAAAAAAAAGGGTAAAAAAATAAATAAGGTGATAATAGTAACTAGATTGAGATGGTGCATTTTCTTACCATATGTATTTAATTAACCTTCATAGGTTTGTCATTTAGTCTAAATAATTACTTGTGGAATTGTGTGAAGTGACGTAAATTGACGTCATACCCAAAAAAAATAAGTTCCTCATTCTCGAAATGGTTTTCAGCAAAAATTTACGCGGAAAATAGTGTACTGTGTGAAAAGACAAATCTAAACTAATAGTATAATAACAATCAGCTAGGCTAATACCCAAGATACCACCGTAGGCATAAGTTATCTAGCGACTTTTAATGATATTAATTGGAGGATGGTGGTAGGCTCATTATGCCACGCGAGCCAACAGCTCACTACACTGACTATTAACGTTAACCTAAATTTTTATGGAAAAAGAAACCGGCGGTCTTAAACGCAAAAGGTCTTTGTATACTTTTTGTTGAACAGATAAATGATCTGAATAATCATGAGGACGCGGTCTTTGGTGATAACAACAGAAACAAGAAGAAGAATGTTCATTATTTGTAGTGTGCGCCATCTACGGCAGCTTTTCGAAAGAAAATTAATTTATTTGGAAACGATTGAAAACCAATTTCATACTAAGCATTAATCTTTTATCTTAGAAGATGGCGCGTCAATCGCTGCACTTCCACAGACCATATCAGTAGAAATTAATGAACTGGTATTATTAAAGTGCTACATATATGAATTCTTACCAATATCCTTGTTACTTTGAGCACGGTATCTTCGCTTAAGCATAATAAACGTTCAAGCAACATTTTGTTAATAAATACTCTTTATTTATTGTTAGTACCGATATATCTATAAACATAAGTAAATTAAAGTATGTTAATTTCCCATAAGGCTCAGTTTGGCTCCTTTGCCGACTCCTCGTTGCTTTTTCTTCAAATCTTCGAAGTGACGCATGTGCTTGTCGATTCTCGTGTCCTTCTTCTTCAGATGCTAAGAAATCACAAGTTGCTAATTGATTTACACGGTGCACTAATATGATTTATCAAACATTAAAAAATTGGGCCGATCAAACAATTAAAAACAATTCATTTTGATAATAATTAATATTTGAACACATTATTTGATCAAGTAATAATGGTTAATATTTTGATCACATTTTATGAAGTAATATTAGATCCTCTTTAGACCACATTTGATCAAGATTGAGATATAGATTATGTTTTGGTCACATTATTTGAACAAGATCGAGATATTGGATCATGTTTTGATCACATTATTTGATCAAGATCGAGATATTGGGTGTTTCGATCATATTATTTGATGAAGATCGAGATATTGGATTATGTTTTGGTAACATTATTTGATCAAGATCAAGATATTGGATGTTTCGATCATATTATTTGATGAAGATCGAGATATTGGATTATGTTTTGGTAACATTATTTGATCAAGATCGAGTTATTGGATTATGTTTTGGTCAAGTTATTTGATCAAGATTGAGATATTAGATCATCTTTTGATCATATTTGATCATGATCTAGATGATATTGGATAATTTTTAATCACATTATATGATCGAGATCGAGATATTGGATTATGTTTTGGTCAAGTTATTTGATCAAGATTGAGATATTAGATCATCTTTTGATCATATTTGATCATGATCTAGATGATATTGGATAATTTTTAATCACATTATATGATCGAGATCGAGATATTGGATCATGTTTTGATGACATTATTTGATGAAATAATATTGGATAATGTTTGGATCACATTTAATAAAGTAATATTGGATAATGTTTGGATCACATTTAATAAAGTAATATTGGATCATGTTTGGATCACATTTAATAAAGTAATATTGGATCATGTTTGGATCACATTTAATAAAGTAATATTGGATCATGTTTTAATCACATTAATTGACCAAGAGATATTGGATCATGTTTTTATCACAATATTTGTTCAATAAATACAGGGTGTCTACATTTGATCGTCCCAGGAATTTTTCTCAAAAACTATACATTCTAGAAATGTGAAATTTTCAGAATGTGCTCTCTCGGTGGAGATCGTTGTTATTTGTGAACTTCAGATAAATCGTGAAATTTTGCCCGGTTTCAGAATTTGTAGTTTTTGAACGCTAGGTGGTAGACGGAAAGTTTCAATGAGTAAGTTGTAGAGCATACTCGAAAACCTTTAACGGAGTTGGTATGGTCAAAATCGTACATTTTGTCACTGAAATAATAGGTCATGAAAAATAACAAGTTGGTACTACCCAAATGTTTTTACGCCTCATGTTATTGTAATGATTGTCTGTGAAAAAAGAACATGTTTTGAGCCAAATCATTGTTTTACTTTTACAAATTAAGTGTTAGAACAAGTGCCATTATTATAATAAGGAATTACAGAAAGTTTTTTACAAATACGGTTCCATAATGCCCCCGTCCGTTGCTATACAAATCCGTACGCGATGAAGCATATTCTGGAATGAACCACGGACCATATCTGGAGTAACGAGTTTTAACGCTGAAATGATTCTCTGGGGCAAGTCGTCTTCGCTAGTGACTGGCGTCTTGTATACTTCCTCGTTGACGAATCCCCACAGGTAAAAGCCCTGCGGTGTCAAATCTGGGGACCTAGGAGGCCATCGCACTGGTCCATTCTTCCCAATCCAACGCTCAGGGAGATCGGTGTTGAGGTTTTGCACCACATGTCGTTCCTGGTGAGGAGGTGCACCGTCATGCAAGAACCAAATACGTGGAAGGTTGACTAAAGGGGCTTTTGCTACTTCATTTCGTAGAAACACCAAGTAGCTCACCCCATTAAGCCGATTCGGAAGGAAATATAGCACAATGACGCGATCTCCTAGTAGACCTGCCCAGACGTTAAAGCGGAATTGTACTTGATTGTGATGTGGAAATCCCCAGTGCGGATTTACATCACTCCACATATGGTTATTCTGGCGGTTAAATGGGCCTTCCCTTCCAAAGGAACACTCGTCGGACGCCAGGATTAAACAGAGGAAATGAACCAGTTACCGAAATCCAACCTAAGGCGCTGATCACCATCTTGAAGTGCTTGGTGGAGCGTGGCACGAAATGGGTGAAACTTATGGTGGTTAAGGACGCTCCAGACATAATATTTTGCAAGTCCCAATCGGAGCATGCCATTCTTATACTTGCTCGAGGGTAAGCGACAAAGTAAGCGATGACTGTGTCTTCCATATTAGTGTTATGACGTCCAGGTCATTTTTCACAGACAATCATTACAATAACATGAGGCGTAAAAACATTTGGGTAGTACCAACTTGTTATTTTTCATGACCTATTATTTCAGTGACAAAATATACGATTTTTACCATACCAACTCCATTAAAGGTTTTCGAGTATGATCTACAACTTACTCATTGAAACTTTTCGTCTACCACCTAGCGTTCAAAAAACTACAAATTCTGAAACCGGGCAAAATTTCACGATTTCTCTGAAATTCACAAATAACAACGATCTCCACCGAGAGAGTACATACTGAAAATTTCACATTTCTAGAAGATTTAGTGTTTGAGAAAAATTCCTGGGCCGATCAAATGAAGACACCCTGTATAGTATCTCAATACGACCCTATTTTCATCATGGTTGGAAATTTTTATGGGGAACATCAACGTGAGGCTCAGTTATATAATGTGGAGCCTTCTACGACAGCTTCTCAAACGCTTATCTAATTTAAAACGAGGACAAAGTGGATCAACGAATTTAATGTTTTTGCCGCTATGAGCATTTCGTTTTTAGGGGAATTATTTATTTAGGAGCATAGTTTATTTAATATGACAATTCTGTAGGAGCTTCTAGTTCTAGCGCCTTATGCAAAGATCAGAGGCGTGCTAGGCTAATACCTAAGGTATCTCCTCAGAATTCAGTTGTCGTGTTACTCCTCTAGCGTGGCTGCTGGAAACCTTTTATAGAAGATTATCATTAAAGGTAATGAAAATAAAGGGACCATAACAGTAATGAATAATCCTACTATTCCCAAACATTCCGCTTCCTTTTCTGACCAATTTCAGATTAAGTTGCAATTTTAGGCTTACTTGGATGGTTGAATCCGTTTCGACGTTCCATTTTGGTCTGACGAGATACTCCTTGTTGGAAGGTTTGGGAACCACAGCTCTTGGAATCCAGCCTTTCTCTCCTGGTTTCAAGTCTCTGAAACATAAGTCAAAATATATCTCAATAATCTTACGTTACTACGATGGGTAATCTAAGTTTTCATCCGTGGGTTGAAAAGAATACGAAACTTTGCAAAAGTTCCTAATTCTGCTACAAGTGCTATCAGAAATTCAACTAGGAAGGGACAGAACTTAACTCTTATTTTACCCTCCACGTGTTCAGACCACAAGAGCTAAATTATGTTTTTAAATTTTATCAACGAACAATAGTTATAAAAATTTTATAATAAAATTTTTGATCGAATATTAGATTCATATTTGAACAAACGCTATTTTCTTTCTAAAAAAACGAAATAGACAGTAAAATAAAAGGGAGTAAAATTAATAACAGTCGCTGCTACTTTCAAAACTGGTCGCAATCTAGGGGAGAGAACACCGGGTTATTTAATATTAGTGCATGCACAGAGACCGTTTTTAGATGATCGCTGACAAATAACTACCTATGGTAGACCATCGACAAAGAACTACTTGTCGATGGGTAGACGTAAGTCTACGGAGCACGTAGCGCCATCTAAGTAAATTCACCGTCATATTTCGGAAATAAAGGCTTGAGAAAATGCTCGTTTAATTATAAAGTTGGCTATAACTTTGAACTCGATAAATTAAGTCACATATTATTCATTGAAGTGTAGAAATTGAATAACGATCATTTATTTAAATTTTTAAAAGGACCAAACGTGTCTCTGTTTGTGGCTAGTTTACAGAAGAGTCACGTAGCACTTAACCCGCTGGATTTGCGGTTGTTAAGCAGACGCTTTATGTTATAAAATTTAAAAACCACCACGTAAATGCACTTACTGCACAGGTATATTGGATGCAATCATATTCATAAGGGATTCACTGATATTCAAAGTATACTTTTTATGGAAGCGAGCAGATGTCGATAAGGAGGTTAAATGAAGTGTTGACCGCTTCCGATTGCGATACCAATTTTCGCCGAAGAAAAACCAAAGTAACCGACCACGCAGATGGCATTAGTTATATCAAAGTTCATTAAAATCGAAGTATTCATGGATAAAATTATTCGAGCTTACTGGTCATTTTCACCCATATCGAGGTCGACGGCTTTTCTGGCACCGGATGACGATTCATCATCGTGGTTTTCCGATTGGCGACTCATCCTCATCCTTTTGGGTACCCGTTCCAGATCTCTTCGTTGTCTTTCTTCTCTGGACATCGAGTTGAAGTCGGTATTCACGTTGAAAATGGGTCTGGACCAGTCCATGATCAGTTGCCTCGCTACCTTCTTGTTCTGTTTCGTCTCCTTCGGGTGCTTGTACAAATACATCACGACCTTCCCGATCCTGCTGCTCTTCAACAACGAAGGCTCGATTGCCGGAAACTAAGCAGTTACACAAATTGTAATTAAGTTCTATGATTTGTAAACCATCGTTTCATTAGTATGGTCAAAAGTGACATAAGCTCCAAAATGTGTCAGCCCTTCTTTTAGACCATTTTAATAATAATATAAATAATAATAATAATAATAATAATAATAATAATAATAACAATCAGCTAGGCTAATACAGTGCTCAAAATGGACTTATTCTCGAACTGGAACGTGTTTCCTTTCAAAGCTTCCGATATTTTTATGAGGTAAATAAAAATGAACTGAAGTGATATGAGGAAAACTTTTGATTTCACGAATCGGAACGAAGTTAGAGAACTGATATACTTTAGTGATCCATAAATACCAACTTATTACTCGAAAGTCGTTTCCAGGCCTGGAAGCTTAATTTCTTTTCACGTGTCGCTAACAATTTAATAAATTATGAAACGCAGTAAGGTGGAACGGAGTTAATAGTAAAATTACTAAATGTTACAGGGGAAGGGGCTTTCAAATGATACATGAGATATGATATTTCATCCCACAATCTTAATTAACATTTATTTTAACTTATAATTGCAACTGCATTTTTGTATTTCTTATTTAAAATTATATAATTGGTTTTCTAGAGGTATAACCATAAAAAAGGTACAAAACAGACCTATAATCTAGTGCTTTAAATAGTGTAGGTAGCATTTAGTATTATAATGGGATCAGGGGCATATTGTACTTAATATAAATGGGTGGATGATAGTCTTTTTAAATTCCCATTTAAATAAATAACACCACTTCTTAACAGACTCGATCATTACGTTTAATACAAACACACCAACCTCTTCCAGAAGCTTTAAAAGCGACTCTCTTATTTTGAGGTAAGGCAAACTCTTGTCCGGCAAAGGCGCCAACCATTCAGCCATGGCACTCAGAATGCCCTGATCCAAAAAGGCCACTTTCAAATCGGCTTTCTTTAGTTGCGACACCACGATCGGAAGCAGTTTGATCTTGCTTCGAGCAGGTTGGCGCTTTCGGTTCGTCAAACGGTCTTCCTACCAAAATTTCCAAGAAGAAATGTTAAATAGAGAACCGGGCTGGACACTTTCCGTAATCAGTGTTCACTAGCTAAAATGCTACCTCATAGAACATACGCAATTACTGCTTCGTAACCAATTTGTAGTCTACGTTCAGTACGGATAAAATGCTACATTAAACGTTTACAGTAATTGTTCAGTAAACGTTCCGTAATCGGTGTTCAATATGGTAAATCACTAGCAAAGGTTTTTAGAATAATTATTCTATAACCGTTCTGTAATCGGTTGTTCACTTTGGCTAACACCAAGTTCAGGCTCCCCGCCAGCAATAGGCACAAGTAGGCACGTGCCTACGTTGAAAAAGTGTAGGCCTACTTTGGGGGCCTCTAAATTTTTGAAACGGTGCCTATTATAACCCTCAATATTTTTAGTTACTAGTTTGTAAAATAAGATTTGATACCTCCATTTTTAGCCTACTGAGAGTAATATAACTGATTGGAAACGAAGAAAATCGAAAGTTAATTTAATCGAAATGTACTATAATTAGAGTACGGTTGGCAACGCTGTCCGTGATTATAGATTTTCCCCTTGAAAAAACGTTTTCTTTTGAATTGACTGATAAGAGATGGTGACGCCGGGAGGGGGAAATACGTCATGCTAGGCCGCAAAGTGCAGGGACACCTGTCTTTTTGCCTCGGTGTCAGTGAGAAGCTACAATACACACAACAAAGACATTTAGTTTCTTGGAAGAGGACCGGAGGGGGGGGGGGATTGCCAAAACTGGATTTCTCTCTTTCTCGTCCCAGCAGTGGTAAAGCCCAAGCCTATTGCTTTGATAGGAAGGGGTTATTCTTTCAAATATTGAGGAATTTGGGTTTCCCCTTTTTCCCTCTTTTGCGAAGTCACGTGATTTCAGTGACCATCGAACGGGGTCCGTCAGTGATTAGGGCCTCGCGTTTCGTCAATCGTCATTTCGTTTTTGTCTCCTGAGCAAGATAGTTCTCAATTTCGAGTCTCTTTTGGCCAGAATTTAACTAGATTTAATAGTTGATTTTTCAACAGCCTTTATCAAGGCTAATAAGCTATTGTAGCTTAATTTTCCAAACAGCCTTTTTCAAGGCTAATAAGCTATTTGTAGCTTAATTTTCCAAACAGCCTTTTTCAAGGCTAATAAGCTATTGTAGCTTAATTTTCCAAACAGCCTTTTTCAAGGCTAATAAGCTATTGTAGCTTAATTTTCCAAACAGCCTTTTTCAAGGCTAATAAGCTATTGTAGCTTAATTTTCCAAACAGCCTTTTTCAAGGCTAATAAGCTATTGTAGCTTAATTTTCCAAACAGCCTTTTTCAAGGCTAATTTGCTATTTATAGCTGATTTTCCCACTGCCTTTTTGAAACCTAATTAGCTATTATATTTACATATACTATAGCTCTGCTTTATCCAAACAGTCTTTTCGAGACTACTAAGCTATTACAAGCTTCGTTTAGAATAGGTTTTAAATTAAGTTTTAAAATATGAGTACCCGAAAGTTTTTATCTGGGGCCCAAAAACGCCAGAAGCGCAAGTGTTGTTAGTAGTCAGAAAGGCGCAATGGAAGGTTTTTTGAAATCGTCAGGCAAGAGTCATAATGATAGTCCCGGGGAAAGCTTGGGAAATAAAGAGGGTTTAGAATTCGAAGGTGGTAATATTTCTGAGGTTCTTCCAAACGTCAGTTCTGCTTTAGACATTGCGCCAAGTAATGAAGCCGAAATTATTAGAAACCCTACTATATCTGCCGATGTGCAAGATTTAACTAATTTAACAGAAGAGCGCTTACACGAATTGGATATTAGTTTAGATAAAGATTGCCTTCCAGTTCAGCCTAAACTCAATCCTTTTCCTAAAACTTTAATGGGTGGTAAAAATCGTGGTTTCATTTCTTCTTGGTACGACAAATATCGAATGCTTGAGTATTCAGTTGCAAAAAATGCAGGTTTACTGCTTTTTTTGCCGTCATTTTCTAGGCAGTAGAAATACTGGATTTGTGAACGGATTTTCGGATTGGAAAAATATGGCGAAAAAATTCGAAGAACATTTCACTTCGAATAAATCTTCCCACCAACTAGCCTATAGAATGTATTTAGACTACACTGAATTTAAATCTCGTGGATCAATAGCGTGTCAATAGAGAGGTATTATCTGCACACGTGGAAGTCATAATTTTATGTTCTCAACAAGATTTAGCACTTCAGGGGAATACATCTGCCGATAAAATTAGAAACAGAGGAAATTTTATTGAAATTTTAGAACTTCTGAAAAGAAAATGTCCTGATTTGAAAGCCAAATGCGAGAGTATGCCCAATAATGCAAAAAATATTCACAGCACTGTACAAAATGAAATAATTGACATTTGTGCAAATTTAGTAAGGAAAATGATTGTCGAAGAAGTCATCGAATCCGATGGGTTTTACTCTGTAATTGCCGATGAAACCCGAGACAATGCAGGGGTGGAGCAGCTAAGCGTTTGTATTCGATATACTAGAATAGAAATAGGTGTCGTAGAAAGATTTCTAGGTTTCACTGATTTACATAAGTTCGATTCTGAGAATATCAGCTTGGCAATTATAAATCTTTTGACAGAGGGTGGTTTAAAACTGGAGAATTGCGCTGGACAGTCATATGACGGGGCAAGTGTAATGAGCGGACACGTAAAAGGAGTGAGGGTGAAAGTAGAAGAGGCAGTAGGCGGACATTGTCCGTACGTGCATTGCTACGCGCACCGCTTAAATTTAGTTTTAGTTGACTGTTGCTCCAAAATATTGGCAGTTAGGGAACTACTTGGTTTGGTTCAGGCCATATACAATTTTCAAAGCAATTCGGTTATTAGAAGCGAATATTTTGAAAACTCCCAAAAAGATCTGCGCTATGAGATACTTAAAATGCCACAAAGCTGCGACACTCGGTGGTGGAGTAAAAAAAAAGGTGTTAGTTATTTTAGAAATAGACTCGATTCCGTAGTTTTAACGTTAGAGAATCTAATTGAAAACGGAAAACCAGAGGAAGCTGCTGAGTGTCGTGGGTATATATCCCAATTACATAACTTTAACAACTTAATATTAATTGTCGCACTAGACGAAGTATTAGGCGTAACGAATTCCCCGTCGGAATACTTGCAAAGTTCGAAAGTTATTTTAAAGGAAGCCGTTGCCATTTGCCAAGCTACCGTTAGGACCTTAGAAGAATGTAGGAACTCGGAACGTTTTGATTTAATTTGGGTAGAAGCTACTAAAATCGCAGAATCTGCTTTTATTGCAATACCTGATCGTAAATGCGAACCGATAGCTTTACGGAAACGTAAAATAATCCCTAACAAGAGATTAAAACATAGTGTGGTAACGAGTACAACGGGTAGCAGGGAAACGGAAGCAAAAACCCTGATTGACCAGTTGAGGTCCACCTATTTCGAATTAGTTGATAAATTTATTTCAGAAATGAAAATTCGACTATTGAAAAACTCTGGCTTATTTAAAGGTATAATGGCGTCTGACCCTAACTCGGAAAACTTTCTTAACGAAAACGATATCGTAACCCATTGTAACACTTATAATCGGTTTCAATTCGACCTGAATTCGTTAAAAAGCCAAATTAAAATAGCCAGAAATTTAATTATCCCAAAGAAATTTACCAGCGTAATCGACTGCTTCCACTATTTAATTAAAATGGCAGATGGGTTCCCCGACCTAGTGAAATACTACAAAATTGTTTCTTGCATTCCTGTGGCAAATACAATCTCAGAAAGAAGTTTCAGTTCACTCAAAAGAATTGAAACACGTCTACGGACAACTATGGGAGAATTTAGGCTTTCAAATCTGGCTACACTGTCGATAAATCGTGATTTGTCGAATTGTTTAAAAGAAAACCCAAAGTTAGTAGTCGACGAATTTGGAAAAAAAAACTAATCGAAGAGTGTCATTCCTTGATTAAAATGCCTTTAAAAAATTCAATGGGGAAATAGAAATCATGTCAAAATTTAAAACATTTAAATAAAAAAATCCTTGAAACTCGGGAATATTTTAAATAAACATTATAGATGGGGCCTCTAATTCAAGCTGGGCCTACGTGCATAAAATCCCTGGCGGGGCTACTGACCAAGTTGAAATTATTACAGTAATTTTTCCGTAAGCATTATGTAATCGGTGTACACTATGCTAAAACGCTAACTAATATTATTACAATAATTGTTCCGTAGCCATTACGCAATCGCTGTTCCCTATCTCTAGAATTCTAGCTAATACAGGCAAAAAGTAATTGCTTTGAAATTGCTATAATCGCACTGTAACCATTCTGTTGTAGTCTTTCAATCTCTGAATGCGACCAATAATTGGGTAATCGATTTTCAATGTGGCTCAAATGCGAGATCAGACGCTTGCAAATTTTGTGCACAGGATTTCAAATTTCACGGTGAGTTTTTTGGGGAAAAAAAAGTTTGATTTTGAGATACAAGGAATTATCTTTGCGCAAAATTTGGGATTTTCAAATTATTTAAAACAATTTTTAGTAATGTACGGGATTTTGAAGAATGTCCGACCCTTCATTAAAATGATAACAGCAATTACTGCGTAACCATTCTGTAATCCGTGTTCATTATGGCAATGTAACCCGGCCACCTGAATTAATGGCTTTAAAAGTCGCCTGATCACTTAGGCCTAAGGTGGTGCCAAGGGTATTAGCCTAGTTAATTATTATTATTAGTATTATTAAAACTTTCAGAATTTATCACAGTAATTGATCTGTAGCCACTACGTAATCAATTTTCATTATGGCTAAACCCCTAATTAAATTGATTTAATTTATTGCTCCGTAACCTCTTGTCGTAATCGGTGTTCACTATTGCTAAAATAGCTATTATAATTACCGTAATCTGTATGTAACAATTTTGAAATCGCTCTATACGCTCTGTAACCATTCGGCAACATTTTGAAATTGTTGTTTGAGATCACTGATTACGTTATCGATGTTCACAGAGGTTAAAATGGGAAAAGTCGGACACTTGCAAATTTTGTGTACGGTAATTTGAATCTCACTGTAATTTCAAAAATCCGAAACTTATTTTGAGATATTTAAAGTTATGATTTTCGTGCTAATTTTGAGATTTTAGGACTGATTGTTGTTCAGAATTTAGGATTTTCAACGTGATTTCAAAATTTTCAAACTTTTTGACAGACAACCTATCGCGAAATTTATTGCAGTAAGAACCCGAAATCACTCCGCAATCGTAACAATTTGGTAATCTTCGTTGTTGATCACTTATTGGTGTACAGAAAAAAAACTGATTTCAAACTCGACGGAAAATTATATACGCAAAGTTGGGGTCAGCATTTGAGATTATTTTGCGCCAAAATGTGGGCAACGCCATTTTTTTGTAAAATATTACTGTTATCATGGTTACTTTAATTAAGAAGTATATTTTATTTACACCTAATTACAGCAAGAAAAATACCATCTAGTTTCGTATTTTCCTACTGCCCAGATACGATTTTCTTTGTATATTAGCTAAGTCTAAGGTGACCTACGTAAATAGAGTATTTCCCAAATACAACAATGTTATAAACGGAACATTAACACAACATTGAGATAGTTTTATTACAATGAAAACAATGGTTTGTTTAAAACGTTAACCATTATCTCCTCCTTAAAACCTGGACTAACCTTACCCCTAGCCATGGATAAATTTTACGAAACCACTACATACAATCACTGCTTGATGAGCGAGAGAGGTGGACCCTGGTCAATATCGTTGCGAAAAGTTAACGTTTTAATCATGTAGTTTTCCGGATAAATTTCCGTCAAGTGCGAACCAGGTTAGATGAGAAAGAAAACAGAGCGTACTTCGGCTGAAGTGTACATCTGCTGAATTATTTCGGCGATGAGATCATCACTGTCATTGATGACGTCGTAATTACGCCTCTTGCGCGATCTTCCGCCTTCTTGCTTCTTGCGAGCCATCATCAGGTCGAAGTCGTAGATTTCCGGTCTTCATTTCAACCATGGGTGGAAAACATTTTCGATAAAGCGGAAATAAAAAAATAGATATGGGATTAAAAATTAGTTAGACTAATAGCCAAGGCACCACCTTAGGCCAAAGTCAGCTAACGACCTTTAAGATCTTTAAATCAAGTGACTGGGCTATCGTTAAAGCAAGTGGCGGCTCGACTAGCATACTTAGCTCTTCTTTCAATAGATGTCACTAGTGTCGAAATCATAAAGCACGTACTTATAGGTACCCCTCGCGTTGATTGGATAGTTTGTAAATTGGTCAATAACATAAATTACAGCAATTATGAACAATAATTTTACATGGGATATTAGTCCACTAAATATAGAGCATAAGTTGTCTAACTATAGAGCATAAGTTGTCTAACTATAGAGCATAAGTTGTCTAACTATAGAGCATAAGTTGTCTAACTATAGAGCATAAGTTGTCTAACTATAGAGCATAAGTTGTCTAACTATAGAGCATAAGTTGTCTAACTATAGAGCATAAGTTGTCTAACTATAGAGCATAAGTTGTCTAACTATAGAGCATAAGTTGTCTAACTATAGAGCATAAGTTGTCTAACTATAGAGCATAAGTTGTCTAACTATAGAGCATAAGTTGTCTAACTATAGAGCATAAGTTGTCTAACTATAGAGCATAAGTTGTCTAACTATAGAGCATAAGTTGTCTAACTATAGAGCATAAGTTGTCTAACTATAGAGCATAAGTTGTCTAACTATAGAGCATAAGTTGTCTAACTATAGAGCATAAGTTGTCTAACTATAGAGCATAAGTTGTCTAACTATAGAGCATAAGTTGTCTAACTATAGAGCATAAGTTGTCTAACTATAACACTCTACAATTAGAGGCTTGCGCCGCCGCTACACGCCGCCGCCGCCACCGATAATTTTGGTCCAACCCCGTCCTTGGGTCTACCTTTGACTGTACTAAATTTCCACCCCCTTCTCGACCCGCTCTTAACATTCACATACTTCGACCCCCCCTTGACGAATTTCTGGCTACGCCGCTGAGTTGATATGGATCAAAATGCATACAAGTTAGATTAAACCCTAAACAATTCATTGTAAACCGACCGAGTGAAGATGAACTGAATTCAGATGCCTCTCAGATTTAACATATACCCGGATTAAATTTCTTTCAAAATCTCAAGTTCTCTACATTTTCCACACTAAACGTTTAAGTCAGCTAACTGAATCTAGTGAGTCGAATTAAAACAGATAATTAATGATACAATTTATTTCATACTAATAATAATAAGAATCAGCTAGGCTTATACCAAGGGCATCACCTTAAGCCCAAGTAATCTAGTGACTTAATGCATTTATACAGGTGGCCGGGTTACAATGCGTAGGTGGAGGTGGTAAGATCTTCACTCACGAGTCAGTATTACTGTTTACCTCAACAAGTATTTATGGAAAGGAGAAACAGAGTTTCTCCGTGTTTTCAAACATTGCCACAATATGGGATTGAACTTTCCTACTCTTGCTGTGAAGCGAAAGTGATAACCATTGGACCGCCACCCCACTAAAAATAGCTACTGAGAGCTTGTCAAAAACCCTTGACTACAAACAAAATTAGACCGTGATGTATTATAGTCTTTGGTCTTTGGGTTACCCCACCTATCTTTACACTAGCCTTACATTAATATTGCCCACTCCACAATCATTCCACGACAGAGTAGTATTATCCGAAATCATTCAGTATCATACTTAAGGTACTTGAGATTATACAACTGACTCTCTAAACATGTATGTATTCAAACAAATTTAAAATAAAAGGTTGTTTGATACCGGTCTGGTTTAGTTTCATCTTCGTCATTTCGTTGCTGTTCTTTGCGTTTTGTTTGACCTTCGCCCTTTTCATCGTCACTCGAAGACAGAGCTTCCAATGAAAATTAATATTCTTAAAATTCACTTAGTTCCGTTGACTTGTGTTAAAATAACTGGGACAAAAATTACTTTGGTCATTCCTGTTAGATTGCGTCGCTGCGATGTTGTTGGTGTCGAAACCCTGCAGAAATATGAAATATTATATTGTATTTAAACTTTTAAGTTTATCAATAAACGTAAAAATTAATTAGCTTAATGTCCACTAGCATGATTATGTTAGAAAATACATACAGAAAAATGATAAAAGCAAAAATGACAATTACCAAAAGTGTGACAATCCCTGTACTTTCGTATGCTAAAAGTTTAATGAATGCTCGACTCGAGATCGACCACATAAAAAACTATTTATTGTCACCTTTCTGGATCTTTTTTAGTCTATGGTATTATATCATAGGTAGATGGCGATAGCATCTCCACAGAACGACGAAAAATCAAAAAATACACTGACTTTGACCAGTGCTACTTAGTTCCTCCGTTCCTCACTAGGAGGCTTTATTTGTGGGTTTTAACTTCCTTCCCTCCCCAAGGCATACTTTCCCTTCTCCCCTCCCAACTTGTATTTCCCTCGTGACATTCATTAAGAAATGGGTCCGATTGACACACTTTTGATAATAGACTATTTACACGGGAAAAAAGTCACTGACCTTACGCCGAAAAGTTGAACGGGTTGACAATATCCTGGGTTAAGGAGTTCCAGTCAGCGATAACGGAGGAAGGTTACTTAATTTGAGTGGGAAATTAGAGAAGGCATTTTGCACCTTTTGTAATGCTTGAACATCGCCTTTTACCTAAACCTACCAGACTGTGAACAGTTGGATAGCTTAGGAAGTGCGGGGGAGTTGTATAGGGTTGGCATCGGTTAAGGACACCGGAAATAAAGATCGCGTTTAATTAAGACAGTAATTGAGAGAATTATTTTCAAATCTGGACTAGAAAACCGCAAACCAGGATCAATGTGGACACCCACAAAGGGTAGTGTTTAAAAGAATGTCATTTATTGTATAAACGGGATTGGGGTTTTTCTTTCCAAGGTGTAAGACGGCACAATTGTCAGTGTTAAAATGAGGGTTTTCCAACTGGCCATGTGGGTGAAGTTCACTTGAAGATCGTAGGTAAAAGACTTAACACGAAAAGATTTAAAAGTGGGATTTTAATGTCGCTGATCCTTAAAGTTACTGTCCTTTGACCACCACAGTTCAGTATTTAAACTTTCATTACTTACTTCAAATTCTTCTTCATCGTCGTCACTGTCACCGAAGATATGAGTTATAAGGTTTTGAACATCAGAGCTAAAAACCAGTTAAACTTATTAAATAATATGCAACACAGTCTTTAGTATTTTACTTCCGACAATTATGGCCACTTGGTTCTTTCACACCAGGGGGCCTATTCTGTAAGCATTTGAAATGCAGTTTTCGATCGAAAAATAGATTTAGAATTTAGAGATCTCGACGAATGTTACTCTGTAAAGATTTTGAATAAGCATAAATCAATGCAAATTGTCGAATCCGATCTCGACATGGTACAGGGTATCGAATTCCCGTTCGAATGTTTACAGAATAGCCCCCCAGATCCCTGTTGCCTAGGCAACAGTAAGGGTTCAACTTTCAAGAGTCCAAGACTCACAAAAAAATATAGCGTTGCGAAGTTCAAACTGTTGCATTTTTTTTTATTCTTTTAGCTTTTTTTCAAATGTACCCACGGGCTTTTATAATAAAGTAGGCAACGCTTCAGTGCAAGTTGTAAATTGCAAAACCGGGTTTCGCTGTGTACGCTTTATTACACTGAGGACAGCTAACCGCAACTACTGACCATATACTGAATTATCGCTGACATATATATCAATGATAATAACGACCAGTTAGCCTTTTTATTTTATACACAGCCACGTAACGGACAACGTGATCACAGAAGTTCATAAACTGATGGAAACTTTATTAGTTTCTCGAATTGGTCGCTACGTAAAATAGAACGGTTATTCTCAGGAAACATTGATTTTGAGCATAAAATTGCTAGTTTTAAACATTTACATTCGAAAACTATCGCTGATTTTTTGAAAAGACTCGAAAATAAAAAAAATGAATTAATTAATTTAATGTGCGGGGTGAAGTACATCTTTTAGCATACATTTCTTCATAGCAGCCCATGAATATACATCTGGTCATACCAACCACGGAATCAGCTTGTTTCAGGGGCAGGACTTTACGCTCCTGCTCTAGGCATTATCACCGTTGCAAAACCTAAATTAAACCAGTGTTAAGGAAAGGTGGCTAATTACCCCTTTCGCCTAGAATAGCCAATGACCACTCTGTTTACATGTGGGTATTGGCTAGATGATTCCGTAACTAGAGAGAGTCCTCATTCGCCGTTCTCGCACCAATAGGAGAGAAGAATTTAGAGAGTCATTAAAGTCGATATACTTGTTAGTCCTACCTCTTCGACAGTCATATTGTATTAAAGCAATCCATGGAGGTTCCATATTTTTTAGTGTATTATGAATAAATGCATGCTTATCTTGAGTTTCTAAAACTATTAATCGGTAATATATGGTTTATATTTAAGTAAGTATCCCTACGCCCTGTAATTTCCACTTCTTACTTTTAATCTAAACTAAATCTTAGTAAGAATGTACTTATTCATGCTGTAGGAATAATTACGATGATGGTAAAATTTTACCTTAGTTTAAATAAATAGCCTCCGTTATTTATCAATGCTCGGGTTCACTTGGTTCTTGAAATTTCAACACTATCGGGAAATATTTGAAACTACAAACTGGGAGGGAAAAAGTCCGAAAACCTCGTAGTACGCTACTCAAGGTATTGTGAACCCGGGCCTTGATAAATAACAGAGGCTACGAAACAGTGGTACAAAAATCGTGGGTAATCAGGCGAAATCGCTTAAGAAAATCACAGGAAATCACCGAGAAATTGCGACCAATCTATGGAATTCAGAAATCAGTAATCAGGTTTACAACGATTTTACCCCCTCGAGGTATACGCTTCATTTTTAGAGTCTAAATGGATACTTCTCAGGTAATATATATCTACTTCTGGTATAAAAATTTGCTATGTTAAAATAATATTTACTCCTCGGAATCACTGCTGTCTTCTTTATCTTCTTCGTCTGAGTTATTGTCACCAGAATCATCGTCCTTCGTGTTACCATCTTTGTTTGTGTCCTCTATATCTTTTTCATTTGTATTATCTTCGTCACTACCCATAAACGTTATACTTAAATATATTACTGTTAATTTCTTTGGGCCTGGATTGAGTTACTTGTCATTGCATTGCTGATCATCGCCTATTTTCCATTCCAATTCTTCATCTTCTTTATTGAGGGCATTCAGTTTCGGGTCTACATTGTCTATCGCCTGTTGCGCTTGTTCAAGGTCCCTTCTGAAACACAAGATATCAAAAAAATAAAGCCTGTCTTGGGCTAATTAATCAATTAATTAAAAACAAACTAAACATTGGAAAAAGTTAAGTGTTCAATTAACACAAATAATGTTTTTTAAAAATTCCAAATTCCTATTTTGGCCGCTTTGAGCGCTGTTGATTGTTCTGCATTGTTGAAAGGTCAATAAACAGCGCTCTTAGCGTTAAAATCTGAATAAGTTGATCTACCATCGAAGTTTAAATCACCATTAAAGGGATTATGAACTTCCATGTATAAATATTTAGGGTGGATCAACGAATTTAACAATTTTAAAACCAGATTTAACAGAAGTTAGAGGTGATTGGCGTTAGTTACGTATAAAACAAGACGTAGCGAATGATAGCGAACAATTTTTCGATTTAGTTCATACTCAATTTAAAGGTTCGATTTTTGTTCGATTACTTACATTGAATTACGTTAATTTACACGTTATCGATTCTTTAAAAAAAACTGTTGACACTTTTTAAACTAAGGAAAAGTTGAATTCTGGAAAAATTCAATATAATTCACCACGAAAAATAAATTTTTCGAATTATAACAAAAAAAAATCGTTTCAGACTGATGGCATTTCCATCAGTATTTCGTTTTAGATGTATCGAGAACGACGGTTAAAGTGTGACATCAAATTACTACTAAAAATTCAAAGGCCTAAATTGAAAATGCGTTATCATCAGATTCAAGTCTAACACAAGTATTTATTTATATTTAGGGAGATTCAATATGTTGAGGCGATTTTAGCGTTGCTAACTATCCCCCTAATGCTCCAATAGGAAGCTACTTCCGGCAAAAAAATCAGCCCAGCATCTCATTCGTCCTCGAAAACTTGGGTGTTCTGCCGTGATTGAGGCGCACTCAGTAACGTTTTAACTTCCTCCACTCGCAGTGGCGTAGCTGATGGTCCGAAGGGCCCGCGGCGCGGGGTGCCCCGCTCACCATAAAAAAATTGAAAAGGAGGGCCCCATAGAGATTTTTGCGGGGGGGGGGGCTCTGAGTTCTCAGCTACGCCACTGGTCACTCGTGCGGGAGTAAATAAATACATTCTTAAAAGATATATAGAACTCAACTGATATTAACCATATAATGGAAAGCTTCTATTTTTTATATAACACGACCGGATACACGACAGCGTGGCACACACGATCTGTTATCAAATGGGCTTTTTATAATATCTTTAGTATCGATCAAACATTTTTTTCTTCTTCCTGTACCCGGTTTTACCACAAAAATTGCAAGAAACCGTTTTGTCTATCATAACTACGAAGTACATTAATTAGTCGAAAAACTCGAAACACGGGGTAGTAATTCAGCCAATTAAACAATAACACTTAACTTGAACCTGGAAATAATTAATACAGGCATGTTTCAGCAGAGGTGGGCAAATATTGTGAGAAACTTCCAAAAATGAATGTTTATCACTTGTCTGATCAATTGAGCGAGCGCTCACACCAGATTTTTTTATTTATCTTCAACTGAGCGAGCTTAGCTGCTTAGGATGAACGCCGATTGTTTCACTGAAAAAGGAGAGTACCCGAGGTGTTTATTGCCGATTTAGTTCAAAGTCGGCCGTAATGTAGACCTATATGAGATATGAAATTTCCCAAAAGGAGACGTTGCACTACCCATTCGATTTGCCATGGCAACCGAAAATGTTTTTGACCACTTACAACCAAAATAAGATTTTTTCCTTATTTTACCCAAAATTTGTTACAAATTTCCCCTAAAAATGTTTCAATTTACCCAAACTTGATGAAATTTACCTGAATGTGGTCCAAATTACACATTTTGTGATTTTCAAAATTTTTCAAAATTTTCCCATGCTTTTTTAAATGGAAATTTTATTGTTTTAAGTGATCAAAAACATTTTCGGTTGCCATAGCAAATCGAACGGGTAGTGCAACGTCTTCTTTCGGGAAATTTCATATTTCATATAGGTCTACATTACGCCCGACTTTGAACAAAATCGGCAATAAACACCTCGGGTACTCTCCTTGTGAGTCAGTGGTTTGCCACGGCGTGGTGAGCGAAATTGACCGATCGACACGCAAGCCTGCTCAATTTTAAGATGGGTCCTTTAGCGGCAGGATAGTTTTTTCACTAGAAAGCGCTGACTGCGGGCCATTCCTTCCACTTGGACAATCTCACAATATTTAATAATTTTTTCCCCCACTTAATTAATTTTTTTCACTAAAACAATAAGATTAATAATTTTTAGGCCTTATATCAAAAAAACTTTTTTCTTAAAAATATTTTAAAGTCTGTGACACATTGACACTGGCCGAATAAGTGCTAGTGCGCCTCCGCCTGAGATTCCGAATCCCAGTTAATTTCATTCGTGGGTTCCAATTAGTGCTTCCAACCGACTCCCAGATATCAGTTGCGATATCTGATATGAGGGGAAAGAACAGATCAGATCGATATCTGATTATCTGATTTTAAAAAGTAAAAATATTAAAACGAGGCAGAAATATTAGGATGAAGTGCTAAAAAATAACTTCATCAAAATTGTAAAATTATTATTTCGATTTGGTTTCCATTGGAATTAATCCTAAAAGTATAAGTCAGATAACTGTTCAGATTACAATTAACTTGGAAATTTAACCTGAATGACCTGATCAGTTGACCGTTGGAAGCACTAGTTCCAATAAAGGTCGAGGCGCGGTATTTGAAGTACTAGACCAAAATATTTCTGGCGAAATTTAGGAAAATTCCCAAAATCCTTAATATTCCCTTTTCCCTCTCTTCCAAAATGAAATCGCTTTTATGTCGGAAAATCCCTAAAAAGGGATAAAATCCGTCAAAGTGGAAGCATGCACTGCTGCGGGCTGTGCGAGATTGCGCCGAGGGAGGCAGTTGTTTGTTCAGATTGGAATTTATCATCCAACGGGATAGTCTTTTTCCCGGAATTTGGTCACAGTGCGTTGAAAAAAATTTACAAAAAAATGTAAATCGAACAAATGGACTAAAAAATATAATTTTTAAAAAATTGATCGCCGCGATCTGAACGAATACCGGAAAACAGACTATCCCGTCGCTCAGCGGGATAAGAAATTCCAAAACCATGCCGACTGAGAACTATTCGGCTCTCAGCTGAACAAGATCAACTGATCTCCGTACTTGAAGTGCTCGCTCGTTTCGAGATGATTTTCATAAAAGAGCGCTCACAATTTTTGCTCACCTCTATCCAGAAAAACCGTAACAGCTAGGAGCAACAAACAAACACAACACTGCGTAAACGTGTTTAAAGGCTAACTGCGTTTTCCTTGTGTGGGGCTGGTGTGTTTGTAGCCAGTGGCGCACCCAGGATTTTATTTCTGGGCGGGTGGGCGGGGGGGGGCGATAACTCCCAAAACATTTTTAGATAGAGTAAGTAATGATAAGCAAAAAATTTTCATGAACGCTTCCATCATGCTTATTTTCTTCTTCTTCTTGCTCCCCCCCCCCCCCTGGATGCGCCACTGTTCGTGGCTCCTAGGTAACAGCGACTACGTAAATGTAAAGGTATCACAAGGAGTGGCCTGTGTTCAAAAACGTAGCAGCTTCTTCTATTTTGGACCATGGCATCTTCCTGTGAAACCTTCGCACAAGCGCCGAGTGTGTTAAACATGTTCTAGCTTAAGAAGGATCGGAAGAAGTGTTAGCCAAAATATCCCTATTTTAAATAATCGAAGCTTGAACTTAAGAGATTCAATTTCTCGGTTGTTGTCCGTAACTTAAGTTAGAGTTTCTCTATCTTTATATTACATTTTTTAATTAGGGCTATTCTATCACTGAATGTAAACAAACCATATGGCGTAATGCATGGAATATTGATATACTAATTTCAATGTATCTTAAAAAATAACTCACATTTCTTCTTTCCCGTCGAGGTTCATAGACGATTCTTGAAGTGTAGTAGCATCTGAGTCATTTCCCTTATTTTCACTCAACGACATTATTAATTCCTTATATATTACTGATTATTTATATTATTAAGAATATATTTCATAATTATGTCTTTCGAATGAACAGTAACGTCCGCTGTAAAATACCTCACAAAAAAGAACGACTGTGTCCATAAATTGTCTAATTTTTTTTAATAAAATTACCTTATGATGTCAGGCAAAGTCCGTAGACACCAAATAAAACTTCTAAATCAAAGAGGTGGCACGGGACTGTTGCAGTGTATATAAAGACCGCGATACAACACATCCGAGCTATTAGGTCAGATAAAAGCATTGTACAGTCTGATATGAAGCTTGCGACGCCATAACGGCGAAAAACCGAACTAAAGCTTTACATTGTACGGTTGTTTTTAACGACCAACACAATGGTCCGTTGGAATTTAGTTTTTATTAAAAGTATTTGCGTTTTATATGAAAATAATTCAGTTTATATGAAATCATTTCAGTTAATATAAAATCATTTAAGTTAAAATGAAATTATTTCAGTATATATGAAATTATTTCAGTTTATAGGAAATTATTTCAGTTTATAGGAAATTATTTCAGTTTATAGGAAATTATTTCAGTTCATAGGAAATTATTTCAGTTTATATGAAATTAATTCCGTTTATATGAAATTAATTCAGTTTATTTGAAATTAATTCAGTTTATATGAAATTAATTCAGTTTATATGAAATTAATTCAGTTTATTTGAAATTGCTTTAGTGGCGGCTCTAAAGAAAACTTCTGGGATGATTTTTAGTACTAGCCCAATAAGACTGTAAATTTCCTTGTAAGCAGTGGCGCCGATCGCTTTTTTTCCCAATGGGGGCCGAAGCTCACTAATGAACTTGGAATGAGGCTGCTGGTAACACTTTCTTGCTACGGATGCTTAAAAGTAAATGGCCTTTAATATCAGCGGTCTTCGGCCCCGTCGCCCCCATGGGATCGGCGCCACTGCTTGTAAGAGATTTTCAAAAATTCAAATCATAATATCCGTTAATATGACTCATCCACATTATCCGCAGATAGTATTTAGAAAGCAGTTTCTTTTTAGGTTGTGTAGAAACGGGAGAAAAGGAAATTACATACTAACAAGAGTGCATTCAGGTATCTAAGAATATGGGACTATAAAATTGGCCTCTAGAACTATCCTCGCATACTTCGTGCCGCTTTATAAGCACAAAACCTATAGTTGTCGATAGCCCTATGTTCCAATATCACGATGTTTTTACAAATTCGGTCTCTCCAGAATTCCTTAGTTTTTCTCATGAAATGTGGTGTATTGAACAATTATTACTATTGTAATGGATAGATGAAGTGATTTTTGTCATGAAGTATATTTTTGATAGCAATGCCTCACATATAAACCATCTCTAAATGACCAAATCAGCAATCCTTGACTGACTTTAACTCAAAATGACGAGAATACCTATAGATAGAAAATATGTCATTTACATCAATTACGTTGAAACACCTTTGCGATAATTGTTAGTTCCACCATGGACCATGGTTCCACAACCATTTACGCTCACTTTTTGTGGAGCGACCATGTTTCAAAAAGGGTGTCCTTCTGTCAGCTTCAATAAAGCCTTTAAACCTTTACGATGAAATACACGGGTGGATTAAGCGGCTTTAGTACATAGGAAATTGCAAAAGAAAGTCGTGAAAAAGAAAGCAATTCAAACTATTATACAGGCAAGCAAAATTCGCGAGGATGGAAAATGGGATACGATTCCGGAGGTAAGTGAAAACTGTATAAGATTTAGTATTCACAGTATATGCGTTGTCGGTTTTAAACGAAAGTAGGTTGTAATCAGCGGCGTAGGAACCAGGGGGGCAGGGGGGTCATTGCCCCCCCTTGTATTTTGACGGGGGGCAACCCATGCAAGTGCCCCCCCCCCTGAAAATTGTTTCCATTCATATCATAACTAGGTACTTTTCTTGTTTGAAATTGTTTAATTCAATTCAGTAACAATAATTATTTCATTAGCTTCGGAATCACAAAGAAAGAGTAGTAGTCACCATTCACCAGTTTGTAAAACAAACAAGACGTACGACGGTCAGAATACACACAATCCTTCTAATGTGTTAAGTTTGTTTGAGCTATTCACAGCAACCTGCAACGCCGGTATCACAATTTCACAACCAAATGCCCAACTTCTTGGGCTCCGATTTGAAAACTTTATGAAAGGCAATCAATGGCGATGTATGGACATTCGAAGGAAATATCATTGACTCTTCTAGCCCTAACCGTTGAAGAGATATGCGTGACACTGCGGCATCGGCGGCAACAGCTACACTGTACGTGACACTAATACACACAACTCCTTAGGATTGTGTGTAAAAATGTTTGATTCTTTAGGTTATTTTTCGACGGGCAGACTGTCGCGGATATGTGATAGACGTAACCCGAGTAGAGTCGTGAATAGTGTTTAGCGTCGGAACACCAGCGCACTGCCTTCTCTAATACTAGGCCTGTAGGTAGAAAAGAAATGGGAGTGGCAAACTGATCCATTTTTGCTGACTCAGCATTTTGATTTGAAAAGTTGGCTCGTGTGAAAAGGTCTTAAGTGTGACGCTAGTGATTCACTTACCCCAACTTCTTCCCTGGTTATATCATTTTCCCTGAAGAACATATCGAGTTTTCTGTCGTACAGATATTTTGATCTAATGGCCATCAGATCATCAAACTTAATTGAGCCTAGTCTCTGGTAATCTTTTTCTATTCGTTTGAATTCTTCTCTCAGTCGAAATTTTACAAGGGAAGTGACCCCAGTTTCCCCAGTGGTGCTACCAAGGTATTGTTTAATGGTTCTCGAGTGTGGCAAATGTAAAACATCTAGTTATCTACGTATCTTTAGGCAGCAGGCGACTTCTGATTCCATAGAATGCTCACTCGTAAAGTTGATTCGGTATACTTTGCCTTTTTTCCCACAAAACAAATCAGCTGCTCCACCAAAAATTAATTAATTAATTAATTGTTGAAAGTGGTGGAAAGCCGTGCACTTCGACCTTAGGTCCATTGTGCAACCCCCAGCCTGTGACTTTAGGTAAAAAGTCCTATTTCCGACACAAAGTTAAGAATCTGTTTGGCCGGGATGTGAAGAAGTCATGCGTCTCCAACCGATGCATACCAAGATGCTCAAACCTTTGAGCCCATAATTGTCACAGCTACAAAAAATGTGAGAGGCAGTTTCCTCCTCGGTTAGACAAGCCCTACAAATTGGGTCATCACTGACACCAATAAGATTTAGGTGTCTGTTAAGTTGGCAATGGCCTGTTAATAGGCCAGTTACCAACCTTATATTCGTCTTAGAGAGCGAGAGTAGCTCTTTTGCTCTCTGCCTAGACTCCCAGGCCTGCCTTTGATCATCCATCTCAAGCCAAAGCTTGAGTTGACGATCCGACATATACTTGGAGACCAGGCTGCGTACCAGGCCACGGGGGATGGGTAGAGCAGGTTCAGGTCCACTAAACCCAGCTCTTGCACCCTCCAGGGCCAAGGCGTCAGCCTTTTCGTTCCCGTGATGCCCTTTAGGACCAGGTATCCAATAAAGTTGAACTTTATTGTGCATTCCAAGATCAGAAAGAACATCTAAGCAGCTAAGAACCAGTTTAGAAGTAATACTATACTGGTTAAGAGCTTTAAGAGCGGCCTGAATATGCGTGTAAATTTGGATAACCTTCCCACTATGCTTCTTTTCCAGACAATAGTCGGCACAGAAGCAGATAGAAGAAAATTCGGCTTGGAAAACGGTAGTGTATTCCCCCTGGCTTTCGTAAAAACCATAGTTATTATTAAGGTAGTACATACCCGCGCCTGTATTAGAATTGGTCTTAGACCCGTCGGTAAACCAGACCTCTGGCACCGATGGTAATATTAGCCCCATCCGTGCGGCTTGGGAAGTTAACCTCAAAGGGCTTACTAAAGTGTAATTTAGCATCCGAGATGTCAGAACCCATCTTAAGTTCGGGTAAATGACTAGAAATATCATGATAGAGTTTGGTGTGACTGTTTACCCAATTATTAGCCTTCCATCAACCATTTTGTTTAAGATGCAGAGGAAGAATGTTCAGGAGAACTTCTAGAGAAGAACTTGGAGCTGTTCTCATAGCTCTAGTAATGCCAATACAGGCTAACCTTTGCACGGTGCGCAGTTCAGACTGCAGGGTTTTTAAAGTAACTCTTGGCCACCAGACCACAGCTGCGTAAAGCGGAGTTCCCACTTGACGAATTTTCGAGACTTTCGCGACGAATTTAATTTTCGTCGTAGCTTTGAGCCGAGGGGCTGATCACTCCGCGTAATCGGTGTACAGAACCGTAGCTTTGACTAATTACGCGTAATCTTTGAAGTCCCTGCCTTTGGCAGTGGTAATCTAAGCGTAATCCGGTGTACAGATTTTCTAAGAGTGGTTAGCCCCTCGCTTTGAGCTTCACTAAATTTCACTCGCATGCGTCAATTCGCTTCGCGAAAACTGCATTTTTCGCTAAGTGGGAACTAGCCTTAAGACGGAATGGGTCTGATGATACAGCCAGTATACAACTCTGTATAAGATTTGTGTAATGGAAAGGATTTGGGTTTCGATGAAAATAATGTTATCAATTAGGTTGAATATGGTAAAAAATTGCTTACAAGAAAGAGGAAGTCATTGTAACAAGTTTTATTGAATAATATGATAGAAAATTGCTTGCAATAAAGATGAAGATAATTTAATCAATTATGGTCAATAATATGGTAGAAAATTGCTTGCAAGAGAGATGACGATCATGTAATCAATTATGGTCAACAATATGGTAGTAAATTGCTTGCAAGAGAGATGAAGATAATGTAATCAATTATGGTCAACAATATGGTAGAAAATTGCTTGCAAGAAATATGAAGTCAAATTTCCACAAAAAGAGAAAACGGTTAGAACTCAAACTATCGTCACGATTTACGCCCTTTATTTGCCATTGGCTAATTGGATAACTGTATTTACCGAGTCATAAAATTAAGAAATTTTAGACGATCTACTTAAATTTTACATTCAATGGTGTATTTCAAATAATTCATGATATTAGGTAATAGAATTCCTTTAATATCTTGAACCGGTTCAAAAATTTAAGCGGTACGGTTGTCCCTATATATGCAATAGGATTTCATAAATCACACTGTACCTATATTTCTTTAATTTACGTTTTAGTGGACTACAGATACATTTAATTTGGTACAACGTTAATGGCTAACTGTATTAAACATTCATTTATCCCAGCACATTAACTATGGCGATAATGGTTTTCGTAAAACATCGGGTCATATTTCACTATATTTCAACTGAAAAAATACCATGAAATGGCCTGGTGTACTTAGAGGTTTTCTTTAACCAAATAGATCGATAACCGAAAACCTTTGACCAGTACAGTAGTATTTACCAGAAATATTTGTATAACCACATTAAAGTACCCGATAGTTTTATTGACAGTAAATATATAAAACTTCGCGTTCAGTAGAGCACGCGATCTCTGGGAACCTTGTAGAACGTGTCCATTCCTTTTCAATCGCGCAGTTACACCTTCATGTGTCTATATTTTGAAAGCCATAGAAAATAAATTGAAAGAACGGTAAGCTTCGCCCTTTATAACTTAACATTTGACATAAGTTACGTGTATTTTCTTATATTAATAAATACCATTACACATTAAGTTAAATTTAAAGCACAATGAGATAAATTTTTATTTTTTATGAACTCAAAAATAGGTTGTTATAAAGAAGCACTAAATGTGGTTAGGTGTTATTTTTGCCACGCAATGTTATTCCCAAAACATTACCTTGATATTTTCTTCTATTCATTTAGCTGCAGCTTATGGTATCGCATTGTTTAAACTAATTTGATGGTTGCTCAAAGAACCTGGCCTCTGAAAGATTATCAGTAAATACGGCTTTACCGCAAAAATAATATTTGAAGCACAAATATCAAACGAATTGTGTTCAAGTCTGCAAAATTGTGAACCGTGTGGATATTAATTTGAACTGTCTTCGATTTGCATTAAGAGATAACAATGTTTCAATATGCAATAACATGGATTCTTTGAAATACAATGACGATATAAATTTAAATTAAACTATGGCGAAGTTCACATTGTTTTATTTAATTTGTCAGTGGTTTCAAAGTGTGGGACTGCGCGATCGTCATCAGAAAACAGACTTAAAATATAAACTACTAAATTATGTAACCATAATTTTTACGGTATTTATTTCCACTTATTCCATATTATGGAACGTGCAGGTGCTGGTTCGAAAAGAGTACGACTTTTCTCTTATTTACCATGTGCTGTACACAGCCCAAATTGTTGTACTTGTCTACATCGTCTATTTATCTATCTTAAATAAAACATTTAGGTTAAATAACTTAGATGCAATATCATATTTGCAAGAAATTAATGGAGATTTAAAGTTTTCAATGACAGTTCTCAATGTTTTCGCGATGTCGCTGATATTTTTACACCTTGGAGCTGTACTGTTGGGTTGTATAGTTTACGCAACTTGCAGAAAACAAGTAGTCGATAATTATGTAAAATCAGCTTTGTTTAATTCTAGTTACATGCACGAATATATAATAGTAACTCGCATTATTATGGTTCTGGATCACATCAGTGTGTCAATTGTACTAAGCCAAAAATTAATGGTTCAGCTAGTGATGTCGTTCATTGTGGTCACTTTAAGGGCAAGCGTTTCTAAACTAGCGAATAATCTTTTGGAATTTCCGGATAGGCATTGTTTCCATCTAAGACATTCGCGGTTGATGTCAATGGTGAAAACCCTCGATTCGTCTTACGTTAATATTATCGCTTTATTCTTGTTTGAATGGATCGTCAATTTCTGTCTTAATTTTACAATTGTTTTTAAGGAAACCGAACCATCGTCATTACTTAAAACATTCATTTTTTTACAAACCATTATTCCTATGTACGGCACCGTATTGTTAATGATATCACTCAGCCTGATGAACGACGCTAAGGGCGATTTGCTTGCAGCATTCAGTAAACGAATCGCGAAAAACAGTAAACTGGATCTCTCTGAAAATAGATTTAACCAAAGTCGGGAAATATTTCTGTTACAAAAAATTAACACGGGAGATTTTAACTTTTCCTTTTTGAACTGTTTAATTCTAGATAAAACGTTTTTGACCAGTGTTTTCGCTGGGTCTGTGACGTATTTCACCTTCGTTTTGTCGGTTTTTCCTAAAAATTACATTGATTGCACTCTCTGTTTGTCGAACAAAACGGATTGAAAATATCAAAAAAATATCAGAGAAAGAAGGATAAAAACAAACATGTGATTGTGACTGCTTAGCTTACTTTGGTTTGCATTATTAAATATAAAACATGTGATTGCTAAAACATTGTCGAGTTAAAATGGTTTAAGGTTAATAATTCAGCTAGCAGGCAAAACACAGATTTTCCTATTAATGAGGCAGTACTCTAAACGTTGTGGACGCGATAGCTGCCGTAGTGTTTAACTGATTTGGTTGTGTTGTTTAGTTAATAATGGCAGATAATACCTCTGAATTGTCGTTGAAATCTGATAAGTTAAATTTCGAAAATTAGCTTTTGTTAGAATATTAGTTGAATATTTTATTGATAATAATTGTTAAATATTTGGCGTAAAATAGCGCTTTAAATATATAGTGAAAATCTATTTTTAAAATTTTGTCATTGTATCAAAGATTCAAATAAAAGTTTTAAAAATAACTGTTTTATATTTGAAAGCCTTAATATTTATATTTCTCTTTAGAACAAAAATATAAAGAATCTTCACAAAATTAAACGCTTGATAACGACCTTAATAGATATAATTGAGATATCACATTGAAGTTTGTACACAGTCTTGGTGTCTTGTAATTTCATTATTCACTTCCTTTTTTTTGAACAAACCTTTTTTCATTAGAAAAAATTAAATTCTGGACGATGTTTCTCCGCAGCGTTAGGCCAAAGAATATCAAGGACAGTAGATACAGGGACGAGAAAGTGTATTGGCGGCCTCTGTTGGAATATATCACCTAAACGACCTAAACGCCAGGAGATCTGCGAGTTAGTTGTAAACAAAACAAGTTGGCAAGCCAAAATATACCTCTCCTCGGTAGAATTGTCCCTAGTGGTATTAATTTCTCGAGATAACCCTTAAAGATATATCTCCGCAATTTAGAGTTATTTGTTAAAAATATTAACCCATTTCTATCCCGCCCGGTATAAAATTTTAATTATAATTAAAATAATTGAGACGAAACGACCAATTTTAATTTATTCAGAATATCATAAGTTAAGTAGTTACAACAGTACGTTAGACGTACTATAACAATGCACAATTGAATTAAACCCTTTTACAGAACAAGTTTATCAGTTAAATATAATACGACGCAAATTTTAATGAAAGAAATATCTACAGAGGCTTTTTGGAATTACTCGCTTACGAAATACTTGCCGCATCTTTAACGCTCATTTTATTTCAACACTCGCCCTTGATGAAGATACCGTAGATATCTGGTAGTGGACGACTCGTTCACTTCCTGTTGACGTTGTGACGCATACCACATGAAAAAGACCAATGCCGTCCAATTTCCAATATCATATAATGACTCGCACACCCAAGAAATCGTAGATATCCAAATATCCACACCAAATGTATTTACAAGAAGCAAAAACCTTACCATCAACAAAGCACAGAGAGCCACTTGACTAACCGCCAGCTTTTAAAGCAATTAACGTTAAATTATCTCCTTTGAATTAACAGAACTATATATAGGTCGTTAAGAAAGTGGACTACCCACAGGGTCTACCCTTTAACCCTCTAATCTCGGCTGACTGCGCTAAAACAAGATTTAACCTTTAAAAAATACCAGATTAGGCCTTCATAAATTCATTAATAAAAAAAGACTTTATTACCTATTATGCTTACGATGCCTGTCTTAATTTCAGTGAATCTAAGCAGCTATCGGTGGTTCTGTGGTAGAGCGCTCGACTGCCAAGCCGAATGGTCTGGGTTCGAAACCTGGGTGGCGCATTTGTTTTTAATCAATAGAGAAACGCTAAATTAGAATTTCTTCGATGCAATAATTTCAATTTCAATTCTATTTCAATTAAACCAAAATTTCGTACTCTATTAAATACGCTTCCGATAAAGCTGAAGGTCTAATTTTCAATAAGGCGTAACAAGTGTCGGTGGTTCTGTGGTAGAACGTCCGCCTGTCAATCAGGAGGTCTCGGGTTCAAATCCCGCCCGATGCGATCGCAAATTGATACTAAGACGAAGAACGTTGAGAGGTAGCATTACACTCAGCACTCGGTCCGTCCCAAAGTCATTAAGAAGAAGTTGGAGAGAAAACGCCCATATAAACACAACAGACTCAACATGCACATCCATCAGAACACAAACACAACAAATTCAACACTCACAACCTACGCATAAACATTACAAAAACGTAATACACCAAACCGTCACGACGGTGAGCGAAAAAACACCATCCAAACCAAACCGCAAATGCATCCGTTAACGCTCACCGTCGCACGGTGGTTTTGCCAACCCTTTGAGAAACTGCGTACGCAGTGATTACACTTTGCACCGAAAATGCGAACGCGTTCGCAGTCCTGACAGACAGACACACCCACAGACCCACCCACAGACCCACCCACAGACCCACAGACAGACACGGTCGTTGTATAACCCCTCCTAGGGGACTTTGTCCCCTCGGAGAGGTAAAAATGGCGGTCACCTAATTTTAGCGGTTCTTGACGAGGCTTAAGTGTTCAAAACAAATGGGCATTTTTTATTTACGCTTGTAGTATTATTTTTAATTTAACATCAAAATGGTAAAACCTAACTATAATAATACTGTCCATGGTGAACCACGTCTTAACAATGGCCGCGGTTTGTTTACATCTAACTCCCCGTGAATATGAAGACGTTTAAAATCGAATTTTGTTTTCCTGCTTTCTCGTCCCTGTATCTACTGTCCTAGAGAATATAAACCCCAGGAACAGAGAGATGGATATTATGTCGGTTGAGTAGGGAACATCCGGCAAGGAAAAAGTCGGCAACAGGGCTTCTGCTAACTCTTTTTATAGCTAAGCCTTTCTCGCTAAAGTATTATGAAAAAAATGCTGACATGGGCAAAATTCTGAGTACTAAATAAACTTTAATTACTTATAAGTAGAGTTATTAAAGACCGTGAGTTGAATCGACGGATCTCTATGTGAGCAATCTCAATCTAATCTAAACGAATCATGCTCTCTCCTCATTCGCTCTCTCTTCAGCGAGCAGGCTTTCGTTAAACGTGGAGATGCCGCGTTCAACGGTAGCCGCTTACGGCGCGATGGACGAGTTTGTCGCGAACGAAGAGGATTTTCGCTCGCTTTAATCGCTCTTGAAGACCTGGGTAAAATTGTGAGTACTAAATAAACAGTGAGAATTCATGTGTCGAAACTTTTTTTACTTTTAAATAAAGTTATTAAAGACGGTGAGTTGAACCGACGGATCTCTATGTGAGCAATCTCAATCTAAGCTAAACGAATCCCGCTCTCTCCTCGTTCGCTCTCTCTTCAGTGAGCGAGCTTTCTCTAAACGTAGACAGGCCGCGATGACGGGTAGGCGCTTACGGCGCGACGAACGAGTCTGTCGCGAACGAAGAGGGCTTTCGCTCACTGTAATCGCTCTCGGCGCAGAGAGAGAACTTGCCCGAAAACCTCACCGTCGAGTTCGCATGCAGCTGATTTTTTATTGAACGATGGGGTCTCCTCTTTCGCTTCCATCTTTCCAATGAAATTCAGATTTTAAAACAAAGCGTTTGTTTAATCAAATTAACCATATTCAAAATATTTCTATCACCAAGCCTATTACTATTCTACGTTTCCTATTGAAAAATTTTAATCTAAGAAAGTTCGTATTATTTTAACTTCATTCATATATTATTGTTAAAATAGTGCAGTATAATCACACTATGTTTCTTACTTAATGATCTGTATTTTTAAATTTTTACTTCTGGTGAAACAATCAATTAAATATAAAATTTAAGTTTAATTTATAAATGTTGAAGCTAAATGTGTATTTAATGTTAGGCAACAAATGAGTACCTTCATCATACTTTCAATAATCTTAGTCAACAATTTATTTAAATATAGGGTGTGGAAAATTATCCTAACCTATTTTTTTAAAACTGCCTGCCCAATTGAGTTAGGTTAAGCCTTTTTAACCACAACTTAATTGAACAATCGGTTTCAAAATTAAATAAAAGAACTGGCAAGAAGGTCCGATATTGGAGGGAGAAGTTGCAGTACCGTTCTCCTCTCAGGGGGTTGACATAACAGCCCCCCAAAAGCAATTTTTCTCTAAAAATCCCAGTAGATGGCGCTTCAACCGCCAAACCTAATTTTAATTCGTGCACCTTTTCAAGTTCGATTTCAAAACTATATGAAATGTTCTTCTAGGAAATTTTAAAGGTTAATACTATCGTAAAAAGAATAAAAATTTAATTCCGAAAACCCCAAGTAGATGGCCCATTAACCGTCAAACCTCGAAATGGTTTTCGTGCACCGTGTCAAGGCCGAGGTCAAATAAAACGCTTTATTTTGAAAACTGAATTTCATTGGAAAGATGGAAGTGAAAGAGGAGACCCCATCGTTCAATAAAAAATCAGCTGCATGCGAACGCGACGGTGAGGTTTTCGGGCGCGTTCTCTCTCTGCGCCGAGAGCGATCAAAGGAAGCGAAAGCCCTCTTCGTTCGCGACAGACTCGTTCGTCACGCCGTAAGCGGTTACCAGTGATCGCGCCATCTCCACTTTTAGAGAAAGCTCGCTCACTGAAGAGAGAGCGAACGAGGAGAGAGCGGGATTCGTTTAGCTTAGATTGAGATTGCTCACATAGAGATCCGTCGGTTCAACTCTCCGTCTTTAATAACTCTATTTAAAAGAAGCAAAGTTTCAACACATGAATTCTCACTGTTTATTTACTACTCAAAATTTCGCTCACGTCTGCGAGAGCGATTACAGCGAGCGAAAATCCTCTTCGTTCGCGACAGACTCGTTCGTCGCGCCGTTAGCGGCTACCGGTGATCGCGGCATCTCCTCGTTTAGAGAAAGCTCGCTCGCTTAAGAGAGAGCGAACGAGGAGAGAGCGGGATTTGTGTAGCATAGATTTTGCTCGCTCACTGATAAATCCTTTTTAGTTGATTTTGTGATATTTTAAGAAATCGATGTGTAATACGCTGAGCAAAAAAACAACAAGAATATTGTTTCTTAGCTTGCTTTTTTATTAAGCAAACGGACACGAACGTTTATTTGGCTTACTTTTTGAACGTGATTATTTACATCTAAGCAATCGCATATTTTGCCCATGTTTGAAAAAATGTAGCTTATTTGAAGACATGGATATCCTCAAAAAAAAAGGTAACCATATTATTTATCTTGATTCAAACAACTAATATTTACATGTGTTACAAGTGCAGCTTGTGAAAAGCGTTAATGGAAACTCTAGCTTTCATGGCAAGACCACAAAGCTTAGAAGGCTATAACCATTGAAATCTTAGTGTTTTCCAGAAAGAGTTAAGTAATTTAAAGCTAGAAAAATACAAGTCAATCTATTTGGAAGACTTTTTTGTACACACACATAAAATATGCCTTAACAAAGCGATTAATAATAATTTGAAAACTAATTTCAACAAAATGCCTATGTTTGAAAGCCTGCCATGTCGTTCAAAACAATTTGGCATTAGCATGTTTTTGCAAGACTTTATTGCCAACTAATGGTGGAGATGAGAATCGGGGTTGATGAAGCTGTGCTGAGAAGTATGAAACAGAAGGAGAAAGAAGACAAACTTAGAAGCGAGCTTGAATTACCGTTAAGCAAATCATTTTAGGAAAATACTCCAAAGGAACTCTTTGATACATTACATTATGTTAGTGGATTTGTCGTAAGAAGATTTAATGAACTAAAATGCCCCACAACTCTCATGAAAGCTTTACTAATAAGACCAAGAAAACTGTGATACTTTAAGTTCCACGGGACATGAAAAAATCGCCCAAGCTCTGCTAGAGAGAGAGATTTATCCTAGGAAAATTTTGTTACGTGATAAAGTTAGCTAGCTACCTGGCTCCCTCTGGCCATGGACAAAGGAGGCTTTTAAAAAAAGAAATAACGGTTGAGTTCGAAAAGGAAATATAAAGGGTATTAGTTAAAATAAAAACTTGAAATTTTGTTTTGGGGGGGGGGGGCAACTTAACGACAGCCCCCTCGTATTCGAATTGACAATTTTAACGCGCCTAATCGATTGCACCATCAATGCACTACTATGCACCGCAGTAAGTTTTCATAGCACCACCATCCTTTTGGAGATTTGACGTACATGCATTTAAATATCCAGCGTTCGGGGCGTCCAATATTAACGACCCCCCACATCTGATATTGATAAAATAACTACCCCAATGGATTGCACCGTCAATGCACTACTATGCACCGCCGTTAATTTTCATTTTACGGCGTTGTCGTTTGTGTATTAGAGCTCCAGGTTGGAATTTTAAACAGTTGTTATAAATATATATACAGTGGCGTACCTAGACCCTTTGACGCCCGGGGCGGATCATGAATTTGCCGCCCCTCCCAATTTCCAAAAGAGCCAAAACGCCATGTAAAGTATATAATATAATATTATTGTAAATAAGCGTACAATGTTGTACAAGCTTAACATTAATGTAAAACCATGGACGCTGTGTCTTTAAAGATACAGCGTCCATGGTACGACCAAAATTTTAACCTAAAATTATTGTTTTGTTTTAAGTTAAAGTGAAGTAAAGTAGAACTCATAATTCGTTAAGATGTGATAAACGTATTTAAAACGAACAAAATTGTTTGCACTTGTTTCGATTTTCGTGGTATAAAGGTTTTAAAATTATATTTTCCCATCATAGCGTACGTAGACACGTATTATAATATTCCTAACTCAATGGTGTAGCTTCTACGAATGCATGTTTACTTTTTACTACTGTGAAAATTGGCGGGAAAAGACTGAAATCTAAACACAGTTGAGGTTCTATAAGCTTTATATGCTTTTAAAATGATAATTTGAGCCTTTTGAAGAATTCAACTGACCAAAAGGTTGGAGGGGGGCAGGGGGAAATAACATTAGCTGCCCCTCCTAGCAAAATTCTAGGGCATTGCCCCATTGCCTCCCCCCTGATTCTTACGCCCCTGCACGATCGGCTAAAACTTCGACGAACATTTATCTACGGTTATTACTACGTTAGTAGCCGCCGGACTCAGGAAAGTAAAATTCGTATTTAATAACTTGGATAATACTTATACCATATGTAACATAATTACTCATAAGTATGCCACTGTACCTTTATTCCATTCAAAAATCTTCACTAACGGTTTGTTTCACCACGAACCAGTAAAAAGGTGGACTACGTTAGATTTTAACCTTTTTATTCATCTTAGTAATTTTGGGAGTCACACTATTGGCTACCAACATATGTAGGGAAAACCTTTAAATTGAGAAGGAATTTTCGGTGTCGGAATTTTAGTCAGCCCAATGTAGCTTTATTGAAATTTATAAACTCGCTCGGTTTGTGCGGATGAAATTAAATAGTGAGTAATTTAGAAAAATATAAGGTTGGGGAAAATGACCAAAGAGTCAAAGTGGGATATTCCACCAGCGTTATTAAAAAACATACCTATAGCTTAGATGAGTTAGGCCTAGGCTCAAAAGAATCTGCAAAGACTCCAACCTTATAGATGCACCAGAAAAGGTCAACCTGGATTTCAACTATTTTTTCCAATAAACCTGCTTCTTTTATTTGACAATGCAAATTTATTTTAGAACGTGAGTCTCCGAGAACTTCATTAATTTGCAAATTAATTACATTAACAACAACTTGACAGTATATTGTAGTTCATTTTAGCTCCCTAAGCCTTGGTTGTTCAAACCGGTTTGTTTACAGGTTTACAGGTTTATTAGTATTATTAAACTATTAAGTCCTCATACAATAAACACTCTACAAACGCAAAACTAAAAATAATAATAATAATAATAATAATAATAATAATAATCAGCTAGGCTAATACCCAAGGCACCACCTTAGGCCCAAGTCATCTAGCGACTTATAATGCCTTTAAACCGGTGGCCGGGTTACAATGCGTAGAAGGGTGGTGGCAAGCCGTTGGTTTATCAGACGTAGAGCTATTTGTGCGATGGCATTATCGGCATTTCAGATTCGATGACGTCAAGAATGACATCAAATATGACGTCAAATATTACGTAGGGTACGGATGACGCAATATCTGTGAAAAAAACCGTTAGTGAAGAAATAGAGCTAGTAGCATACTTATGAGTAATTATGTTACATATGCATATACTATGTTAATTTATAATTATCCCCGATTTATCGACAAATCTTTTCCTAAGGACTGAAAACCTTAATTTGTGCCGTGATAGAATAAAATTAAATCTTGTGAAATTATTTTTTTTTTTGGGTTTTTTCAATCCTTTGTAATTTATCTTTTTAATTTTTGTGGGGGCCCTCTTTTTTGTGGGGGCCCCTAGGCACGAGCCTAGGATGCCTACCCTTAAATCCGGGCCTGCTCACTACGCGAGAAGACTAAACGTTAACCATTACTAGAAACACGAATGTTTTTCTTGAGTGAAAAATGCCGCCCCTCCCCCCCCATAGGTACGCCACTGTATATATATAATTTTTGTCCTTGGTTTTTGCGTATCATTCACTACAAGGGTTTAGCTGATGTTATCATTAACTTGAAAGATTTCATAATTATTTAATCTTTCCAGCATACTCCTGAACAATCTCTTAATGATCTAATGATATTAGACAATCTATTTATCACTTTATCGCTAAAAAAATCCGATAAATTTATGAAAACAAAAGCCTGGGCCAAGGAAGATAAAGATTTCACATTTGCGTTGATTTCGATGTTTTTCAGACCGATTTTTGAGGTCTCGTAACTCTGAAACGGGGCTTTTAAGGACCATGGATCATTTGACATTTTAAACTCGTAGGGACCCATAGAATAAAATATAAAAGTTTCGCAACTCTTATCCGTAGCACGCTGTAAATCTAGAATACGCAACTTTATTATTGGCCCTACCCTTTACTTTGCCTTCATTTTCAGCGAAGCTAAGCTCTATCTTCAATTTTCTATTACACAGTTTCAGCAGCTAATAAGACAATCGTAATCCCTGTCGTCTACGACTTTCCTGTTCCAACGTGAGGAAAAACCGTAGTCGTTCGCGTTTACGCCTGTTTTATAAGCTGCTAAAAATGTCGACTATCTTACAGTTGAGAAGTCATTTTTCATGATTTTTGAAATAAAATCATTAGTTGAGGCAGTCGTTAACGTAGCCCCAACGTTAATATTTTTATATTGAGAGCCCCGAACGCTTGATACAGAGTATACTCCAAAAGGAGTGCGGTGCAATGAAAACTAACTTCAATGCATAGTAGTGCATTGAGGGAGCGTTGAAATTATTAAATTCGAATACGAGGGGGCTGTCGTAAACTTAGCCCCCCCCCCCAGCAAATATTTTCATTTTCCTAAAAGCTTGGAAAGAGCAAATTCAATTATCTCCTAAAGGCGTATGGTGCAATGAGAAATCTTTGTGGTGCATGGTAGTGCATCGTTGGTGCATTCGATTAGGCACGTTTTAATTATTGAAATCGAAAGGGGGGCAGTCTTTAAATTAGCCCCCCGCAGCTTGTATTTTCATTTTTTTAAAAGCTTGGAAAGAGCAAATTCAATTATATATCATAACTACTGTTCATGATGGGTGCAATAAGGTGCACTAGCTTATTTGAAAAGTTGCATGCCGGGGGGGGGGGGGCTAACTTAATGGAGCCGGAAGGGCTTGGCTCAGATGTAAAAGATCGGTAATTCAATTTATAAATATTAAAATAATTATGGAATAAATTGACGTTAATAAGTGTAAAAAAGCGTAAAGGAACACCGACTTTCTGCAAGGCTGTTTGTCTAGATAAATAACGTTGTACCGTATGTTCAACCTCATGACATGAAGTTCCAATAGCTTAGCGGTAAAATATCCACCTGCTAACATTATGTGTTGTAGGTTCTGTGGTAAAACGCCCGCCTGTCATGTAGGAGGGCTCAGGTTCGAAACCCGCCTAACACTAGCGCAAATTCATTATGAGATGTATACCGTAATTATTTGGTGGAAACCCTGCCATTTGGACGGTGATATATTTGCCGCAACCCTAAACACTCGGTCCGTCCCATAAGTCAATACATGGAAGTTAGAGAATAGAAACTCCGTACATATGAAAACAAATACACGTCACGTCACACCACACCAACACACGTCACCACGCAAACACACAGTACACAAAAACATTAAAAAAACACGAATTCGATTACAGGCGTTTTATAATGTTTAAGTCAAAAACGTCGCGTTAACGTTAAAAATATTTCTCAGAAAACTACTCTTTTTCATTCAAGACGAAGCACAAGGATTTCACTGGGAAAATTCTCAAGCGACCTTACACCCTTATATAATTTACTACAGAACAAATTTAAATGAGCCTCTAAAACATATTAAAGTTTGTATAATTAGTGATACAAGGTCTCATTCTGTAAGCACTGTATATACATTCCAAACTAAATTAATTAATTTTCTAAAAGTAACGATTCCAAATTTACAAAATATGAAATATTATTCTGCTGGTTGTGCAGGGAAATATAAAAACAAATTTAATTTTTGCAATCTTTGTCATCACAAAGATGATTTTGGATTAGATGGAGAGTGGCATTCTTTTGCCACGTCCCACGGAAAAGGCCCCTGTGATGGAATTGGAGGCACGGTAAAGAGATTAACCGCTAAATCTAGCCTTCAACGTCCAGTTTCTGGAAAAATAATTACCATGTTTAATTTCTGCGTTGAAGCTTTTCAAAACATTACATTTTTCTATGTTGACAAAAACGAGATATCTGAAAAGGATAATTTTCTACAAAATAGGTTCTCTAAAGCAGTAACAATAAAAGGTACACGTGGCTTTCATAAATTTGTTCCATTGAGTAAAACTGAAATAAAAACTGCTCTACTATCAAATATGGAAATGAAAATTTTCAACATTTCTTGTAATACTGTTGAAACTTCTGACGAATATGAAGAAATACCAAGAGAAACATATGTGGCCACTGTTTATGAAAGTAAATGTTATATTGATGTTGTAAAAGAATACTCAAATGAATGTGGAGATTATTTGGTATCTTATATGTATCCCAATTTTAAATCAACAAATTATTACTGGCCACTAATAAAAGATGAATGCTGGGTTTTATCAGAAAAAAATTCTTTGTTGAATTGAATATCCAACAACAGCGATGTATTCTAGATCAAAGTATTTGTTAAAAGCCGTTGATACTGTAAAAATTGAATTAGAATTTTCAAAACACAAGTTTATTTAATGTATTAAGGTAAAGCAATAAATTAAAATTTAATATTTTTAAGTTAGAAATTAAAGATTTTAGAAAGAAACGTGCAATTTGGTTTTTATACTTATTCGGGGGTAAAATGTAAAAAAAGGTATCTCGAGAACCAAAAATATGCATTTGGGGTTTGAATCTTTTTGGGCAAACCGCAGGCGGGGAATTCGAAAAAATGTTATTTTGAATTTAAAACCGTGGTTAAAGCCAAAGGTCAAAGGTCAAATTGTTTAATCCCAATTTATAGTATTAAATATGATGAACTTTTAATCATATTAAGGTATTAATAAAAGCGCATTGTCTTTAAAATGACGTTTCAATCATTAAAATCGGTTAAGAATTGACGAAGTTATGCATTGGTCAATTTTAGGGGTCAAGTCATTTTTTGAAAATGGCTATTTTCTGTAACTCCAAAACTACTACTCCGATTTCAAAATAATTTGAGATTTCGGTTTTCACGAAAGTAAAAACCCCTATACCAATTTTGAACCAAATCGGTTGGGGTCGGGTTGACATGCTGTGCCCATCTGTCATGGAATGACCCAGATATTTAATCAGAAATTAAGCCTATTCATTTAAAATCTCATGTAGAAGAACCCCGGCTCCATTTCCGGATTTATTTAATGCTACAATTATAGTTTTAAGTTTAACAGCTTAAAAATACTCACAGTTTTTTGTTTAGATTTTTGCTCCTCATTATTGTCTGCCTTATTATAAATAATATAGCATTGGGTTGAAGCATCAGTTTTGGAAACGGAAGATATTTCTTGGTTATTGTTATTAAACGTGATAGCGCATTTAAGGCAAAACTTAATGGGAGTTTCTAAATTAAAGCCACCAAATTGGTTTTCTTCTTGTAATTTATCTTTATCCCCAGGTAGAGATGACAATTAGTAGTTTTACGTTCCCTTTCTTTACTAATCACAAAAGTTATATTAAAAGTTTGAGTCTTTTTTTAATAAATTTACTCAAGGAAGTAAGGAACAGCTTTCGCTAGACCGCCACCATTAACCGAGAACTGAAACTTTCAAGGCAACTTCCGGTAAAAACAACCAACCTTCCCGCTGACTAGATGGCGCTCTAATCGTACCCGTAGTTTTTTTTAATTTAAAATTATCCATACGAGCATAAGTAACATAATAACAATAAGTATGACACTTCCTATTGCTTTAATGCTAATTTTCTAACCGAATATTTTTTCGGCACTGATACTCTCTTCAAGATGTAACTTGGACTCGCGACTTACCGTTTTGGATGACAAATTTTTGATAAAAATTTAAGTCGCGAGGGCTTTGGCTTTGTTTTGAAGCCCGCGTGCGAATCATGGGTGATAAAAAAACGTGAGCTCGTGGCGCCGAGAAAAACGTTTTTAATTTTTATCATTTTAGCTTAATATTCCGTCTAAATATCGGAAACCGGATATTTCGGCTTAGCGGAAGTCTCGCATATTTTAGACACTAGAGGCCTCTTTGCTGGGAAAACATCTTGATTACGCAATAACTATGAAAATCAGTTTGGTTGCAAATCTCGTTAATTGTCATGTCATTCTTATTGTAATTAGGTTACTTATGATACGAGTAATATGGGACCTAATGGCGGAATTAATTAACAACACTGTTCTGAAACCGACATATGTCTATGACTCTATGTCTAAAACTTAACCGAAAAGATTTGTGGTCAAAATTTGGCTGTACTATGTGTGGTGGCTCTCTTAAATCCTGATTGCAAAGCCTCCTCGTGGCGAGAGCCGGGCAACGTATGGCTAATAACCTGCGGCTGATTTGCACAGGTATCACTGTCCCTATCCGGATTGTCCTTAATGGGGTCACTGGTGTCGTTCGCGGCTGCCGGGCCTGATTTCTGGGCTTGCGCGCCAGTTCGCATCGCCCCCTTCGCCGCCAGCCGGAGGGGTGACGGATGTGTTCGTGGTTGCTGGGCTCGGACTTTGGGTTTGCGCGATGGTTCGCTCCATACCTGTCATTTGATAACCTTATCGGGTATGGTATTTGCAGTGGAAGAGAAAGTATCTCTAGCCCTCAGCTGTGCGAGGATGGGTTATCGGGCAGGCCCATGGTGTCGCCTTTTGTTGGGCCGTGATGAGGGCGTTTGTTTGCCATATGTGAGCCTGTTCTTATAGCTGTCTCACTGGCCGAACGTTTGTTTCGCAAAGCGCCTTTTTGTCCGGACCTGGTTGAGTGTTGTGGGCCGCCGTAGTGCCTAGCGGAACGGCGGGGTACAAATACATAACTTTATGTACTATCATGAATCTATTTAACCCATGAATATTCAACTGGAATACCCTAGGTCACCTCTGGCGACGCGTGGGGCGGAGCCAATTTATAGTGACGGAGTCGAAGTAGAACTCAGCTGTGTCAGCTGTTATTTATAAGCAGTCGAAGCGTTAGTTCCTAAAATGACGCGTTATGGTTATGTTTCCTTTTTGCAGTACTTATCATTAATCTATTTAAATAAATAGATCTATTTCATATTATTATTAGAATAGATTTTATTAGAATAAAATGATAACAGAGCATTTATTATTTAATAATAATATGGCAAAAATTGACTCAGGTTTTCTTCCAAAGTTTCACCGAGGCTTAGCTTTTCAGAGATAGTTTGTATGTTTAAATTGTTATAAATCTCACAGACACTCGATAGCATAAGATTGCTTTCAAAATATCGGAGTAACATTCCTTTTTAATTTATATTTTTATACTAGAAAGAATTATAACTGTAAAGCTTATTTTGAACAAAATAACGTGAACCGTACCTGAGAAGTCATTTCGCGGCTATTCTGCTCTCCGAGCTCTCGTAAACTATCTGGCGCTGAAATGACATCATTTCCGAATTCGTTCTTATTGGCTTAAAGAGTAAATCACTCGTATGGCGCGAAAATAGGCTCCGCCCCACGTTCCCTCAGAGTATACCGTGGCTAATGATAGAGTTGGATATTCATGGGTTAAATAGATTCATGGTACTATGTGTGGTCTCTGTTACTAGGTACACTGGGCTACAAATTCTGACACACTTTAATATGACTGGTTTTTTCTAGAGTTTCAACTTGTGGTTATTTCTATAGGTAGATAAAATAAAGTGAAGTTATTTTAGTACAACATTAATTCAATTGTTTTATAATCTAAAAAACCTCATTAGGAACTGTTGTGTTTATAAGACAGCGTTTGCCGTTTTTAATTGGTTTTTGACTTTCTACAAAATGGTCACTACAGATAAAGTCTCTTTTAGGTGGACACAGATAACACGATTTATAGAAAGTAGCCATTTATTTAGTGCCTCAGGTTTAGAAAGCGGAAACCTAGGGAAATTTAAAGTGTTGGGTGCACGAAAAGTCGATGGTAATAAAATCGAACGAATGAGGGCTTGTTTTGAAGCCCTGGAAGTTCTTTCTAAAAATTTCATTGTTGAAACAAATTTCTAAGCCAAAGTGTACTAGTTTTGGGTCTGAATTGGACCTTTTTCGCTCCCCAAAATCCAGAAATTTTGCGCGAATTTTCCTCCTCAGTAGCACGAGCAAATCGAAGCTGTAGTTTTATTCGAAAAGTCGAAGAAACTGAATTGGAGGGATTCTGTGTATTTGTAGAAGTTTTCAAACCCGAGATTTGTAATCAGAATATTAGGCTTATTATCGAAATAAGATTTTTTTTACGCGCGCGCTTCGCGACGCGTGCGAATCGACGTTTTTATGAAGAATAAAAATAGCAGTTCTACAAGGCTTGCTTCGGTTTCACATCATTTTTCTACTACGTAGTCTTGTATATGCCTATTTCAATTGGAGGATCTTAAAATTCAATTTGCACGTGAAAATACGCCGCCATGTTAGGGTATAAAAGCAGGTAAGTAAGCCTGCTATACCTCACAATGTAAAGGTACTGTCACGCGCAAAAACGTAATTTTGAAATTGGTCAATTATTACTGCGTAGGATTTCTTTCCTGGTTGTTAGGCCTAAATCAATCTGCTTTTAATCCCAGGTGTAAATAAATGTATTACAGACAATTAGCCAATGATATGCATTTTCTGTCGTCACGGGTGCCGAAAATAATTTTAAAAGTCTGGAAATTCGCCGAAAAACTCGACTTCCACCATTTTGACTTCTTTTTATAATAATTCAAAGACCGCTTAACCGATTTTGACAAAATTTTCTGTACTTGCTATAAAATATTTGTTTTTCTAATGAATCATTAATTATAAATAACTATAATTTCGTGCATCCAACACTTTAACGACTTAAAACTATTAGAGGCCTATATCTAATTATGCGAATTGGTTTTGTCATACTTATGAAATGTTACATTTTTTGCAACTAACTGAATAGTTACGAAAGTTAGTAACTGCACAACTTCTAGCCATTTTTAATCTTTTTACGTACTTAAAAAGGTTATTCTAAACTCTAAAGATTAAAAAAAAATTTTGGCCTAATTCAAATCGCCCGAGTGATAGTTTGGAATTATCTGTTTTCTAACCACTTATAGATGGCGCTCTGGTCACCAACCTAGGCAAAATTCTGTAATCTGCTAGCTCAGCTGTCATCTCCGTGTTTTAATAGCTTGCCCAAGCCAGTGCTGTGGGTCTATCTTGTTTCATATGTCTATGGATAAAGCATGACCAGTGCCGTATTTCCGCCTAGGCCAACCTAGGCCGTGGCCTAGGGGCCCATCCTTGGAAGGCGCCCTCCAGTGACCGTAATTACTGTATTCGAAGGCATAAATCTATAATATCAATCGTAATTTCTATTGGAGAAATTCCTAGGTAGAAGATTTTGTTTTAAAATTACCTGGCAGTTTACGGACGCAGCCTTAAATCGACCGTGGATTATATAGGATGAATGGGAAACCTTATAACTGAGCAAGTCAACTATGATCTGAATTTATGGCATCAAATAGCGGTAGCGTTAGAAATTTACCTCATTTTGAAAATCAACAGTATGATTGTGATATCTGCAAAGAAACAAAATTGATCAGATTAGTAAGAGCAACAATTCCCTAAATACAGACGACGAAGATGCTAAAAGCCTAAGACTGGTGCATACAGAAGTTCGGGGTCTATCCGCATTCAAATTTGGATCTGGAAACGTGTACTTAATTTCGTTTATTAATTGATGGACTGAAGTGGCATCGATAAAACAAAAATGGGATGTGTTTCATAAAGTGAAAGAATACATAGTAAAAGCAGAACGACACACGGATGAAAAAGTGATTTGTATAACGAACCATAATGGTATGGAGTATTGCAACAACAAAAGGCAAGCACTTCTGAAATCCATGAACCTCAACAAAATGGCAGTTGAAATGAATATCACCTATTAAAACAATGATTTGCAACTTGTTTCCAATTTGAAAACCAATCTTTTTTATCAAAAATATTCGCTGAGATATGTTTTTATTTGTAAACTATTTACATGATTATGTAACTAAATATTAAATTCACAAGAGTAACTATCACAATAAAACATTTATATTTTCCATACAGAAAATCCGCTTTAAAGTTTTGGTGCTAAACTGAATGGTTTTCGCCAAAAACGGACTTTTTCGCCGCAAAGTGGAAACAGAATTGACATTCAAGTAAATAAAGATGGTTTAACCATGTCACAAACAAGATACATCGAAAGACTACATTAAAAACCATTTAAAGACATTCCATTTAGAAGATGCTATCAACCAATGAAATATCGAACTGTGAATCCTAGTCAAGATACACATAATTTAAGCCAGCTTGATGAACCTTATCGAAATTTATATATCGCACGTAATACACGTCCAGATATTTTATATGCAGTTAATTACTAAGCACAGTATATAGTAACAATTATAATATGGATATTTGGAACAAGTTGATACACAACTAAAGAAAAGATTCTGAAAATGGAACGTAACAGCAATCTGGAAGTCAACGCTTACAGTGATGAATCGTTTGCTTTCGATCCAGAATCGCGAAAATCAACATCTGGTTGTATAATTATGTGTGGACCAAACCATATTGCTTGGAAATCGGTTAAACAAACCATGACAGCATTATCAACCATGGAATCGGAGCTTATTGCAGCCACAGAAACAAAAAAAGGCTATTATCTTCCTTAAAGACCGAGAAGAGAGCGAATTTCCACCCCTCTCATCCTGTACTTTTTTTGACGAGTGATAACTGATTGACAGCTCTAACAACTTACTTGACAGCTCTGACAGATTGAGTGATGCTCATTAAGTGTATTCAATTTAAGAACAGTCTGGGTAGTCGGTCAAGCTGTCCACGCTGTCACTCCTCAAGAAATCGACAAGTTCAGTTTTCCGGGGGTCAAAATTAGCGCACGAGAAAATAGAATCTCTCTTCTCGGCGTTTAAACACATATTAGAAGAATGTAAACCAGTTTTCCCTACTACTATTGGACATGACATCACATTTAAATGGATAATCAAACTGTTAGCCATTGTATTAAGAATCATGTAGACAATGCTAAAACCAGATATCTGGATTTACGAGTTAAATTTTTTTCCGAACAATATTAAGGACTGTTTACGTTATGTTTCACAAGATCAAAGAACAATTTAAAAGCATTACTAATTTGATCGCCCCAGGCATTTGGCTCAAAAACTATATCACCAAGAAATGTGAAAAAATTAAATTTCCAAAACCGTGAAAACTGCACGATTTTGCTGAAATTTACAAATAACAACGATTTAACTTGTATAGCGGTTTATTCTGTTTAATTCTTATCGTTTTCAAAAAGTTAGAGGAAAAATCCAAATGGAATACCAACAAGCCGCCGCGTGGAACTCGTCTCAAAGTGAGGCCAGTCAATTTTAAATATTTATAACATTTTCATTAAATAAAACCTTTTATTTTTTAAATTGGAACAATACCTAATATTATTTTTCCTGCTTTGAAGCCATAGACTCTTCTCTTCAATGCCAGATATTCAAGAGACCCCTTTACATTTTGGTAAGCACATGGTTTTTTTGTACGGAAACAGGGTTTGTGACATTCTTCAGGATAAATGTTACGTACTTCGAGCATACTTCGTGCATGTACGTGAAATACTTCGTGCATACACGTGGCATACTTCGTACATACCTAAAACATGAGTGCTGAATATACAGTGTTCACTAAATAAAAATTAACTAAAAAAGGTTTTTTTTTACATTTCAAATTTCTATGGAGCATTCCTCGTGCAGGGGAACATTTACTAGTGTAAAATTTAATGACCTTATAGCTATGTCTATGTCCTGTAGAGAGACAAGGAAATATAATCGTTTAAATAAAAGTAAGTGAAGGGAGCTGTTGGATCGCTTGGCTTGAAGGACTTGCCATCACCCTCATACACAATTTAACCCAGCCACCAGAGTCAATGGCATTAAAAGAAGCTAGATGACTTGGGCCAAAGGTGGTGTAAAGGATATCAGCTTAGCTGGTTATTATTAAAGTTTAAAGCGTGCTATCTCGGGTTTGACAGTGTCATTTAATGTTCTATTACTGTGAATGCACATTTGAAATGCAGGTGGGGTGGCGGAATTGTTAGCACTTTCGCCTCGCTTGCTGAGGTTAACGGTAATAGTAAATGTAGGGAGCTGACGGTTGGCTCGCGTGGCATGAAGAGCTTGCCACCACCCTCCTACGCATTGTAACCCGGCCACCTGTTACTTGATCACGCACAAGCAACATTGGTTATGTGGTCGAAGGTGGTGCCTTGGTTATTAGCTCTATTTAAAAAAAAATCAGTTTTATGGTCCAAACCTTTTTCTACTCTTAACACTTTTCAATTTCAGCTATAGGTTAAGTAGCGTAACATTAATTAAACCATTAAATTTTAATCTAATTTAATAAATTTATTTAACTGATATATTAACTAAGAAATAAATATTAATAATATCTTCGAAATCGCTGACTATTCTAATCTATTATTCATATTTATAAACCGATCTTTGGAAGAAATACCTTTGTTTGAATTTTAAAATTGTAAATGGAATATTATTATTATTGAAAGGGGTGTGCAACCCTCAGCTTTTGACTTAAGTTAAAAGGCCTATGTCCGACACAAGAATTTGTTTGGCCGGGATGTTGAAGAAGTAATGCGTCTCCAACCGATGCATACAAAAAATGTGAGAGACAGTTTCCTCCTCGGTTAGACAAGCCCTACAAATTGGTCATCACTGACTCCAATAAGATAGGTGTCTGTTAAGTTGGCCATGGCCTGTAAGTAGGCTAGTTACCACTCTTATATTCGTCTTAGAGAGCGAGAGTAGCCCTTTTGCTCTCTACCTAGAGGGACCATCCATCTCAAGCCAAAGCTTGAGTTGACGATCCGACATATACTCGGAGACCAGGATGCGTACTAGGCCACGGGGGATAGGTAGAGCAGGTTCAGACCCACTAAACCCAGCTCTTGCACCCTCCCGGGCCAAGGCGTCAGCCTTTTCATTCCCGTGATGCCCTTTATGACCAGGTATCCAATAAAGTTGAACTTTATTGTGCGTCCCAAGATAAGAAAGAAGATCTCAGCAGCTAAGAACCAGTTTAGAAGTGATACTATACTGGTTAAGAGCGGTCTGACTATCAGTGTAGATTTGGATAACCTTCCCACGATGCTTCTTTTCCAGACAATAGTCGGCACAGAAGCAGATATCAGAAATTTCTGCTTGGAAAGCGGTAGCGTATTCCCCAGGCTTTCGAAAAAACCATAGTTATTATTAAGGCAGAATTGGTCTTAGACCCGTCGGTAAACCAGACCACCTCACCTCTGGTACCGAGGGCAATATTATACCAATCCATGCGGCTTGGGAAGTGGACCTCAAAAGGCTTACTAAAGTGTAATTTAGCAGCCAAGATATCAGAACCCATCTTAAGTTCCAGTAAATGACTAGAAATATCATAATAGAGTTTGGAGTGGCTGTTTACCCAATTATTAGCCTTCCACCAACTATTTTGGTTAAGCCTATAGGCACCAAAAGCAGCAGCTTCCACTATAAAAAGATGCGGAGGAAGAATGTTCAGGAGAACTTCTAGTGAAGCACTTGGGGTTGTTCTCATAGCTCCAGTAATGCCACTACAGGCTAACTGTAAATAGTCATGTAAAAAACATTTTGAGCTTTGCCCTATTCCCGCCAATTTCCTCCATGACGTCAGCGTAATGGTCACATGGCAACCCGGCGATCTTAAGAGAAGCAGTATACTAGTCACTCTCTCCCTGCCTCTCCAGCTAACCACTTCAGTTGTAAATAATGTTAAATAGAATAACTTGCTAATAAATTGTTTTATTGTTAACTATGAAGTATTCATTCATTCTTTAAGTGTTCAAACTTACCCCTCCTTCAATTGGCATCTCTGCTGGGGAGAGTGAATGTAAATCGTAACAAGCGACTGTACAAGGCTTAAGTTGAAACAGTATTCCGGCGGAACTACGCAGTTACGAACATCGTGAAAATGGCGGACGCCGGTTCAGGTGTTTCAATGATGGGACAAATGGCAAGATTGACCTCAGATAACTATCGCAGCTGGCGTTTCGATATGGAGATGTTGTTAAGAAGTCAAGGCTTGTGGGAGATAGTGGAAGAAAGTGAGTCTGCCCCTCTAGACTCAGCAGGGCATGCAGTAATACAGAAATACAAAGAGAGAAAGTCAAAGGCTTATTCCACGATTGCTTTTGGACTGTCTGAAGACATCAGGAGTCTAATAGAAGGTGAAACAACCGCCACTGGGATCTGGGAAGCTTTACATGCAGCTTTTGAACCACAATCAAGAGCTAGGATTGGAATGTTAAGAAAACAATTCTATAACATTGAATATCAGGAAGGAGAGGCAATGCCAGTTTTTATCGGGCGAGTCTACTATGCCAAAAGACAACTTGTGGAGGCCGGTGAGACTGTATCTGACAAAGAGATATCGTACCAGTTAATAGGATCGTTACCTGAATCGTATCAAAGTCTGGTCTCTGTTATTTATGATGCATCTCCAGAAAACTTCGTGCCTGGAGTTATAAAGAATCAACTCATAGCGGAGTATGGACGTCAAGCGTTGAAAGAAGCATCCGGACACGCATCTACGGCTTACACAGCTCAAGTTCAAAAGAGTCATGGTTCGAAAGGACAAAGCAAACGATATCAAGGTAGATGCAATCTATGCAATATTTGGGGTCATAAAGCTGCAGATTGCAGGAATAAGTCCGCTTTAACTAAAGATAAAGATAAGAAGCCAGAGATACCTAAGAAAAAGAAAGTCATGAGAGGTGCATTTAATGCCTCAGCGATGATGACTAGCGCTACCGGATCATGTACTTGGATTGTGGATTCTGCGGCGACGCATCATTTTTGCAATTGTCGGGAATGGTTCTTCACTTACACACAATATGACTCGGAAGCCATTATTGGTGAAGGTAAATCCAAGGTTATTGGTCGTGGTGATATCTGGCTGAAAATAGATGAAAACATGTTCAAGCTTCGTGGAGTTATGCATACGCCAGGTATGCATAGGAATTTACTGTCCGGACGCCTGATGGACCGAGCCGGTTTCAAGTCGGTAATTGAACATTCCTGTTTTACAACATATTTTCCAAATGGGGATTTCGGATTTAAGGCCCATTTGTCCGAAGAGAACTTTTACGCCATTCAAGCCGAAGTTTTGTTGGATGGACCACTCGACGAGCAGGATCCTCAGAATATTGTTGAAACCCACTCAACAGCGACAAACCAGAGTCAAGAAAAGCTTAAAGGGATTGATTTGTGGCACAAACGCCTTGGGCATTTGAATGAAGATGATCTCCGATATATGGCAAACCATCAAATGCTAGATGGGCTCGACTTTCCAAGAGGGCACCTTGAGGTCTGTGCACCATGTCGTCTTGCAAAAAGTACACGCAGCACCCATCCACCGCTCAGGACTATCAGAAGTCAAGAAGTACTACAGCTCGTGCACTCCGATGTCTGGGGCCCAGCCCGTATTCCATCACTTGGCGGAGCGTATTATTTTATATCGTTTATTGATGATCGTAGTCGATATATGTCACTATACATAATGAAGCGAAAAAGTGACGCTTTTCGATGCTTCCTAGATTACAAGGCGGAAGCGGAAAATCAAACTAATACGAAAATCAAAGCTCTAAGGACAGACAATGGACTTGAGTATTTGGCCGATCGATTCAAGAACTACTGTAAAGACTCAGGAATAGTGCATGAGCGCACTAACGTATACTCACCACAGATGAATGGGGTTGCGGAGCGTGCAAACCGAACCTTGTTGAATACGGTACGGGCACTGATTGAAGATGGTAATTTACCTCACATACTATGGGCAGAGCTGGTTCTAACAGCAGCGAAATTGCGAAATCGTACAAGGCATTCCAAGTTGGGTGATAAGGTCCCCCTCGAGCTTTGGATACAAAAGAGACCGAGTGGTAGATTCTTACGTAGAATCGGTTGTCAAGCTTTTGTTCACATTCCTCCTCAAAAACGTCAGAGCAAGTTTCACAGAAGGGCCGTGCCTGGTGTGCTGGTAGGATATGCCATTGATACCATGGGTTATCGAGTATGGATCCCAGAACAGAAAAAAGTAATTGAGTCCAAGCACGTCACATTTGTTGAGGAAAGGATTGGAGTGGAACATATTGGGAATATACCACAAACATCTGATATAGTGTTCTACTCAATCGACGAATCACCAGAGCCAGAGCTAGAACCAGTCAACATAGCACAACCCGCCGAAAACCTGGAGGTCGCAAGAGTACACCCTGTGGGACGAGAAGCGGCAATTGGCCTACCTGGTTGGACACGAGAGGTGAAGATACGCCAATCTGGGGCCACTGCGGGTCAAAGAGATATATATTATCGCAGTCCTGACAACTTTACATTGAGATCATTACCTGATGTGAAACGATACGGACAAGAGAATAGTTTGGATTTGGACTTGAGTTTGTTTGATTTCACAAAGAAGGCTGGAATGGCCAGCTGTGTCGCCGAAGAAAGTCACGAAGCTCATTGCACCGAAGTACAAATACCCATCAATTATGATGAGGCTATACATTCACCACAAAGAGACGAATGGCAGCAAGCAATGAACCGCGAAATGGAAGTATTAGAAGAGAGACAAGTGGCAAAGGTTGTTGAAAAACCAAGCGGAAAGATCATGGGATGTAAATGGGTCTACGCCTTAAAGAAAGATTCAAGTGGCAAGATTATCCGGTACAAAGCAAGGATCGTGGCCCAAGGCTTTGGACAAACAGAAGGCATAGACTATGAAGAGTCTTTTTCACCCGTAGTCAATTTCACCCTTATAAGACTATTTCTTTCTTTCTTCGTCATGTGTCTGAGATGGGCGCATGGTCACTTTGACGTCACCAATGCTTACTTATACGGAAAATTGGATCAAGAAGTACTGATGAAACAAGTCCCGGGTTTTATGAAGGCGGATCCTAACAAATTCTGCCTGAGCTTACATAAATCACTATACGGTTTACCCCAGAGTGGGCGGCAGTGGTACCTAGAACTTGACAAGAGTTTCACAGAACTGGGCTTTACCAAATTATTCGGAACAAACTGCGTTTATTATAAACCTTTCACGGTTATTGTTCTGGTTTACGTCGATGACCTAGTGGTATTGGCCAAGAATAACGAAGCGATACAAGACACGTTCAAGATACTCTCTACAAAATACCAAATGAAGCATCTTGGTCCTGTACAGAAGCTTTTAGGAGTCGTCTTTGATTTTCGACCAGATGGGAGTTTGAAAATACAACAGACATCGTATATCATCAAGGTCGCTAAGAAATTTGGAATTATTCTGGATACACCGGTTAGTTTACCAATCCCTTACAACACCTCATTAACGAAAGCAGATTGCCCTAAGTCTGAAGACGACCAAGCAAGTATGAAAGACATTCCTTATCGTTCCTTAATTGGATGTTTGTTGTTTATAGCGCAACGTACGCGTCCGGACATTTTATTTTCCGTCATCACACTATCTCAATTCAATGCCAATCCAGGTCAGACACACTGGATGAGATTGTGTCAGCTAATGCGCTATGTCTTATCGACTAAAGAATATGGACTAATCTATCGCAGTGAGATGGAACCTCAGTTTGTCATCTACAGTGACAGTGACTGGGGGGCCAACAAAGATACACGACGATCGCATAGTGGATATATTGTTTTCCTTGGTTCCTCTCCGGTATCATGGCGTTCCGTACAACAAAAGTCTGTGGCCTTGTCAACGGCTGAAGCAGAATATATTGCGCTAACTGAAGCCATCAAAGAACTGCTATGGTTACAACCAATAATTACTGAATTAAAATCTTTTTGTGTTTGTGTAGAAAAGCCCCTGATCTTGTGCGATAACCAAGCTGCCATAGCATTATCTAAAAACCATGTTGAGAATCAACGTACCAAACATATTGACTTGAAGTATCATTTTGTTTGGGAGAATTTGGATAAAAATATTTTTGATTTAAATTACGTGAAATCGAATGATAACATCGCAGATGTACTAACGAAGATTGTGAACAAAACTAACTTTATGAGATATATAACAATGTTAAGATTAGAAGTTTAACAACGATAAAGTTAATGAATTAATAATTTAATTTAATGTCAGAAAAATATATGTATACGCCAAAGTGGGGGAGTGTAAATAGTCATGTAAAAAACATTTTGAGCTTTGCCCTATTCCCGCCAATTTCCTCCATGACGTCAGCGTAATGGTCACATGGCAACCCGGCGATCTTAAGAGAAGCAGTATACTAGTCACTCTCTCCCTGCCTCTCCAGCTAACCACTTCAGTTGTAAATAATGTTAAATAGAATAACTTGCTAATAAATTGTTTTATTGTTAACTATGAAGTATTCATTCATTCTTTAAGTGTTCAAACTTACCCCTCCTTCACTAACCTTTGCAGGGTGTGCAGTTCAGATTGCACGGTTTTTAAAGTAACCCTCGGCCACCAGACCACAGCTGCCTATGTCAGAATGGGTCTGATGATCATAGTATACAGCCAGTATACAACTCTGGAACTAAGGCCCCAGGATTTACTGACTGTACTCCTTATCCTCCAAAATAACATTTTGCCCTTCTTTGTAATATATAATGAAGATGTGGTTTCCATGTTAATTTGCAAGGATGACAAGTATTTCACCTCGGTGCTATCCACTAGGTTAGTTCGAAATAACGAAATACCATTGAACGATCCTTGGATCCTTTTACGAGTAAATGGTACCAGGACCGTCTTGCTAGGATTAACTGTGAGGTTGACTTCCTTGCACCAGCACTCGACTGATGCCAGAGCCCTCGTTACATCCTTAACTGTTGTTGAGAATTTCCCAGTGACAATGATGGCAATACCATCGGCGTAACCGAAACAGCGACATCCCCCCCTATTCAGCCTCCGCGTCAGATCGTCCACCACCAGGCACCACAAAAGCGGAGAAAGAACGCCCCCCCCCCCCCTTGAGGGCAGCTACGGCTGGTGGAGACCATGAGGGAGTCACTGAGCAGGGAGGACATCACTTTCCGGTCTGTTAACACGGATTTGATACAAACACACGTGTCATTGATACAAAACCTCTTAGCAGCTTTCCTAATGACTGCGCTAGAGACCTTATCAAAGGTCCCTTTTAAGAGAAAAGAGGTTAAACTAATTGGCCTAAACGCCTTCGCCTCAAGGTAATTTGACTTACCAGGCTTGGGTATGAATATGGCCCGAGACAGTTTCCAAGTGCTTGGTATATGCCCTAGGGCAATACAAGCCCTATAGATCCTTAGCGGCAAAGGACAGAGATATTCAATGCAACAGAATGGGAAAGATCCCATCAGGTCCTGGTGACTTATAGGGCTTAAATGATTTTATAGCCCATATGAGTCTAGAGTGCGGGACAACCTTATTCACCACTACCCAATCTTCCCTTTTGATACGTTTGATCCTTAAAGGGATCGTATCAGTGTCACAGTTATCTGTGACTCTGGAATCTGGAAAGTGCACATATGAGTTAAAGTGTCGTAATTATTAGTGTCAAGATGTTTAGTATTATCGTGTGTCATAATTTTCATTAATTTGGCGGAACTGGGAACATCTGATATGTTCTCACAGAAATTCCTCCACGAAGCTTTTTTAGCATCGCGGATAGCTTTATGGGAGGCAGTGAGGTTTTGCTTATAGGCAGCCCAGTCTCCCGACGTCTTAGCTTTGTTGAAAAGCCTTCTAGTTTCTTTGCAAAGTCTACCAATCTCATGATTCCACTAAGGAACTAGCCTTGGCTGGTTGGTAGTCTTCGCCGGACAGTTGCGGTGATAGGAGTCGATAATGGCATGTTGCATGCGATCAACAGCCAAATCTCAATCCAATACCGATGAAAGCTTTGGCTTATCATCCTTAAGGAAGAAACTTAGATCTTCCTTATAAGCCACGGGTTTGACCAAGATATTGAAGCAAATGTGTCTATGATCCGACAGAGACGGTTCATTGGACACATGCCAGTCAGTAATTGCTTCTGCGTAATTTTCTATACACAGTGTAAGATCAATGACCTCACGTTGGTTCATTGTTCCTGTTAAGAATATTTAGCTTAGTGCTAACTAGATATTCCACAAGCTCATTTCCACGTTGATTGCAGTCTGAGCTGCCCCAGATGTCATGGTGAGCATTAGCATCACAGCCGATGACCAGCCTCTTTCCCGTCCCCTGACAGTGGTTGACCAGACTGGGCACCTTCCGCGTGGGTGGGGGAAGAGGATCGTCATATGGGAAGTATGCTGATGCCAGAGTCAGTTCCACCTCTCCGTTTACAGAGGAGGTGGTAAGTTTGACCGTGGCAATATCCCTAGAGGTATGTAGTGAGAGCAGAAGGACATGTATACATTCGCGTATCAACACAAAGGCTCTGGGAATAGCAGAGTTATAATCAAAGAATATATTACCTACGCTTTGGAGACCAAGTATCTTGGCAAACCTTCTGCAGAGTCTTCCTTGCAGTGATGCAAATTAATTTGCAGCACCTTCATCCTCGCCTTAGGTATGGGGAACTTGGTTTCCAGCTGGATCTGCCAAGCCGTACCCAGTGGTAGGCGTGACAATCACACCACTCCCACCGGCCCTGTCATCATCCTCAGACGGTCCCCTCGTTACATCCCCCAGAAGAGTATCCTCTTTGGTTAACTTCAGTTCATACACTTCTTAATTAAAAATGTGCTTTGGAAAACAATTGATAATTGGCATGGATTGTTCGATTTTTGGACGTCTCTAGCTGCCAGAATATTGGTTATAGAAATTCGGGCCTAGTGACTTTTGATCAGCATGTCCGAAAGTATAACGTACCCGAATGTCAGAAAATTTAGCCGAAAGACAATTTCCGGAGGAAATGTGCAGGGTCCTTTTACTTACTTTACCAGAATTTTAAAAATTGTGCAACGATCTTGATAACAAAAAAACTTTAAAAGTTATTCTTGAAAAAACAGTTAAACTTATGTACTTCTGGTCTTTATTTTCTTTGTATCTAATTTTTTAATTTATCTCTTTGCAAGATCACATTTGAAAAAAAAATCATTATCACTTCTGATGGCAGCGTTAGACGCAAAGCCAAAACTAGTCGATTCGTTTTTATTTAGACCATTTGTTGGTATGCGATTTCTCGCCGCAGGTTTGCGATTTTGAAAATTGCCTCTAACCTTGTGAAAACAATATGAATTAAAGTTAACTTTCGCGGGAATCAAAATAAACCCTAATCAAGGTGGGTTAATATAATGAGTAAATATTAAAAACACCACTTGATAATCAAATTGAAACTTATTTCTTATCGAGACCATTTCCATGTGACAGCTTGTTGGTGTGCGATTTCTCTCTGCACACACAAGATTTTGATTTTTCCTCTTAACCTTGTGAAAACTATAGGAATTTAAGTTAACATCGGATGGAACCAAAATAAACCCTAATACAAGTAAAGGAAACTTAGTTTTTATACAATTAAAATAATCTATAATGAGTAAATATTAGAAGAAATAGTCTTAAATGATAAATTTAATTTAAAAACACTTTTCTTCAATCAAATTTGTCATTTACATTATCGCCATACAAATAATTTGCAACTTAGCATTCAGTAAATATATATATTATTTTTTTACAATAAACCTAAAAACCAAACGTATACATAAAGAAAAAAACCAAAGCAATGAGGTTCACAATTCACATAAGTTGCCAATTATTACCCGAAAGAGTAGCCGATAATTCTAAAGCATGCGCAATTTGCTCAGGAATACTATGGCTTAACCACATTCGATGTAGATCTTTGTATCGATCTTGGCACAAATGTAATGGGTTTCCCCGTTGAAGACCCTGATCTGTTTCGCCGTAATCATCAACATATGGAGGTGGTACAAAGCATCCTGAAATATACAAGGTAGATATTTAGGAAGAGGGTTAAAAAAACTACAAATTCTTGAAATACCCCGGTTTAAGGTCCAGAAATACTCATTCCCATAACCAAATTTATATAAAATTCTCTGTACTCCAAATTAATTTTTTTAGTAAGGAATAATACGTAGTTGAGAATGTATTTATTTATTCTTATGGGGAAACATGACTATGTTGAGATGATCATGCTCAGAAGACTTCAGTTTAGGGAACCAATGAGATACTCTGCTGATTTTAAGGGGATAAGGAGCATCACAAAAATAATCTCAACATTCTTCCTAAGCATAAATTAATACATTCTTTACATAGTTAAATTAAAATATATACCTTTACCTTTTGTTAAGCTTGTAAGCAATAGAACTTTGCAATCTCGGACTCTCAAAAATACACCAGTGCCAGCACCGCATGACATTGTATGGTTCGTGCAAGCACCAACCATGTCATTTCCTTTAAATTCTATTTGACAGCAATAGCTTTGGGAACATAAGATGTCTCCACAAACTAAGCACATAGTTGGAGAACGACAATCATCACCTTCTGAGTTGGGACAAGTGAACATTGAAACACTGTTTATAAGTTCGCTGTAATCTTCCGGAAGCGGTATTAGCTGTATAAAAATAATTAAAAATTAAAATTGGCATTAATGTAAAATTATTAACAATTACACCAAGAAAAATGATACGTAGTTGAAAACTCAGGTGGAAAAGCATAATTTTTAGTTAATCTATTAATGGTTCATGATGTAAAACAACAATTCTATATAAAAAATATTCAAAAGTATGTTGATTTTTTTAACAATAATAATAATAATAATATTTATTTCGCAAAGAAACAAACTTTGCAGGCAACCACAGAGGCAAAGTGGTTACCGGGACAATACAAAGAAACAAATTAGATTACAGAATGCAAAAAACAAAAGTTAAATAAATCCAATCAGGGTAAAGTGAACTACAGCGGCCTCATTGAATTTTATATTAATTTTGGTTGCGCCTTATAGACCTTGTCACGTAGATGCCGAGGGTATTTTTTATTTTGGCCGCAAATGATTATTTCATTTTTTTTATTTTAAAAATTTATCATTTTCATTGAATTTTATATTAATTTTGGTTGCGCCTGATAGACTGTCACGTAGATGCCGAGGGTATTTTTTATTTTGGCCGCAAATGATTATTTAGTTTTTTATTGTAATTTTAGAAATTTCACATTTTTGGGCACCACAGTTTCGGTGTACTAATAATTTACACGTGATATTCCCGTACTTTATAAAATCAATTACAGGTTTTGTTCATTTTCTAGGTGTTTTGTATTTTTGGGCCACAAACGTTTATTTCAGGTTGATATTAAAAGTATATACTTGATGCGTAAGGCTTGGTACTGTCCTCTAGGTCGCGTTATAGATGTCCCATGGACTAAATAATGTATACATTATTTAGTCCATGGATGGCCCATCGCTTTTTTAGTATGGGGTTGGGGAGGCGCCGCGCGCCTCCAGCGCTTGAGCGAAGTGAGTGCGCGGCGCCATCAGGCGCCAATACCGGGAGGTACTATTTAAGTTGATACGATTTCATTAATTTCGATGCCACTAGGTACGATTACAGAAGGCCCTCCGTCAATGCTCGGAATGGGGCTGGGGCACGTCAGAAAAGTTGTGTCGCAAGATACACGACGGAACTATTTTTTAGAAAAACCTTACTAATCCCCTCAAATAACTTTTTTTTAAATTACGTTAATTAAAAAATTATCATTTGCGGCCCAAAAAAATAACTTTGTAATCTACGCGTCAAGCGCTACATTCTCCGCCAAAAGAAAAACCAAAAAACGTTACTAATCCCCTCAAATAACTTTTTTTTAAATTACGTTAATTAAAAAATTATAATTTGCGGCCCAAAAATAGTTTCGTAATCTACGCGTCAAGTGCTACATTCTCCGCCAAAAAAAAAGCAAAATTACATGAGGCCGCTGTAGTTGAATTTTGCCTAAAATCAAAATAAAAAATTATTAAATTAAATATAATAATAAGAGAGAGAATATTAAGAATTTTGTGAAAGCCAAATGCCAAAAAGAAATTCCGTTACTAAGGAACGAAATTTGGGGATAGAAAACTTAGTGGAATTATCCCTGATGTCGGCGGGCAACGAGTTCCAAACTTTACGTAGTACGTAGGGCAAGACTGCCGGGTACTATATGTCATGTAATCGCAAAGATTGAATGTCGCTGACCTGGTCATTTTCAAGAGTGTGATCATTTTACAAACGTCTCTGCGAACAGTTAGTGGTAGTAGATGAATGTCAGTTAGTCTTTTTCTGTACATATCCAGGTAAGTAAGCACGCGGAGACTTCAAGTAAAATCGAGTGAACGTCCGCTGAACACGTTCCAGAGAAGCAATGTCGTTTTTAAGTGAAGGATTCCAAACCGGAGAGGCATAGTCAAGTACTGGTAAGCACAGCGAACGAAAGAGCATGACGGAGGAGGCCCAGGTATAACCAGTAGTGCGGCGAATAAGTCCACATAAACGTTGGGCGTGATTACAAGCGTGGTTGACATGAGACGCCCATTTTAGGTCCCTCGAAATGAAAACACACCGAGGATCCTCATAGTAAAAACGCGAGCAATAACCAGACCATTTATCTCATAGGAGACATCTACGTTAGAATTCCTTCGGCTAATTATCATTAAGTTACATTTCTTGATATTTAGGGAAATGTTATTGGCAACACCCCATTGGAAGACACGAGTAACATTATCCTGCAGCGATAAACAAGGGAATAGCAGAAATTGAGGGGTTGGAAGCTTTAGGAATCTGCATATAATATTTGGTGAATGTCTCAAAATCCAAAAGCTACAACTTCCTCTAACCAAGAATGTATTTATTTATATGCTCGTGGAATACGCAGATGACGATGCCATACAAAATGCCATAACGAATACAGAAAAGGAAATCATGGCTCTACGCAACATTCTACCAACAAAAGGACCAACTCAACATAAGAAAATCGGAATTTATGCTTTTCTCAAGTAAAACTAAGCAGTTTGAAAGGTATCCTCCGAGGCTTTGCTTCGACAAAAACTATAATGGAACATCCACCTAGACTATACCTTCGATAAAGTAAAGCAGAAATTGTGGTTGGGCAAGTCCCTCTCGTCAAACCTTCAACAAGAAACACTTTGCATACTATATAACGCATTAGTGCAATCAGTTTTAGACTAACAACGCTTCCGACAAACATCTTAACCAACAAAACAACAGTGCCAGAACTCTGCCACTGACACTAGAAATTAAATGGGATGGATGACACTCCAACAAAGAGCTAATTATCATACTCTGCCATTAATGTTTAAAATATTACATCTTAAGTGCGTAAGATACATTATAGAACTATTCGAATCAACTGTTACTAGAAATCATTTGAAATCATTTGCATGATACAAGACGTAGATAAACAGATTTCAACATACAAAATCAACTTAATAAGTTTAGCGCAAAAAGCATCGGGGTGCTTAATATTAAGCTCTGGAACTCTCTGAACAATAATGTAAAAACAGAAGTAACTTATTAGGAATGAACTAAAAAAATAATTCAGGTCTAACATAAGAGTACATGTATTTCAAAACTAATTTAATGATAAGAAGGGCTCACGAAAAACAGAAATTCTGATGAGAATATCCAATAAAAAAGGTTAACTATTAATATTATTACTTAGACCATATTAAGACGATTTTGAATGTTGCTCCCAATTCTCCACACGTTTTAACAGTACTAAATCTCTAGTACTAATAACAACCTTGTTCCAAATTAGCAGTAATAAAATAATTTGTTGAAGAAAATATTTAAAATATTATAAACACACCTGATTTACAGGAACAGGATGTTTCAATATTAGACTCTGTTGGGTGTTTCGTCCATTGAGACAAGACCACTCAAAATCAACAGGCATCTGAGTTTCTTTCGATTCTTCATTTACAAGAAAATGAACACGTGCGTGTCTTGCCCAACTACATAAATACACAAGAAATTCTAATGAGGCATGATAGTTGAATTACAGATATATTACATCATTGAAGATTATCATTTCATGAAATACATTAAAATTAAGAATACCCGAGATTCTTAAGTGCTACAACAGGGACATAAGCTGGATTAGATATTTATTTATTGTTACAATTAATTTTAATTATAATTTTTTATTGAGCTGTTGCACCCATCACCAAAAACACCAAAGTAACTTAAATCTATGTACAATAACATTTTCCCCTGCTTCCATGATAATGGAAACTCCGAAAAAAATTGTTTGTAGCACTTTCTGGAAAATGCTGCAATGCCAAAGTGGGATATTTTTCCCACTGATTGAAGATACAAAAATGAGAAGGCAGTTTTTAATTTGCATTAGCTGACTTAAATACTATAATTTATAATTATAAAAATAATAATATTAACGATAAATAATAACAATAAATTCTCAGAGACTTAACTAGGAGCAAAGATTCGAGCATCTTGGTACGCATAAGCTGGAAACTTCTGATTTCTATAATATACCGGCCGAAAGGATTCTCCGTTTTGTGTCAGATATCGGGTTTTTTAAGTCTTAAGGTTCGGGGTTGCACAATGGACCTTGTAAAACGTTCAGCGAAAAGACTCGTCAAATTAAATTTTTACACAACACTGCGTTAGAATTTAAATTTTCATAGTTCTTAGTTACTTTCTTGCTTTGGTCAGTGACCTATTGCTATGTGAATAGGGGTAGTTGAACAAATACTGGGACCCTCTAAATATATCATTCATACAGGGGCCGAGGAATCACCATAAAAAAATATTACTATTTTCAAGTTTGCAAATTACCTCAACTTACTAACATCTAAGGTAGTATATCTAGATTATGAAATTTAAAATAGTTTCCAGAAAAAAATGTATTATGCATGTGTATCCCCCCCCCCCCTCATAAACGTATTTACATAAGATTATCAGTACAGGCTTGCGATCAAGCCAACCACTTACATTTATAACAGTTGTTAATGTAAGCATAACGTGGTTGTTGGTTTTTTTCTAGTAAACTTATTAATAATTTGTGTGCATTCATCAACTCTAATTTAAATTATTCATAAAAGTAATGAGCAATTGTATTCAATTTGTTAAGAATTTGAATTGCTAAAGGAACTGTTTTCTGACATTTTATGGTAAAGCTATTTAAAACAATTATCTTAAATAATCACTTACTAAATTGCTGGAAAAAAACCAAAATAACTTTACCTAAGAGCTAATTGCCTTAGTAATGATGATTGTAAAAATTCTCCAACAATTAATGGCAAGCTTAAATAGCGGCATAGAACTTCGTATGCATCTCCACAAAAAGCTCCATCGAGTAAATCAGGTGGTGGAATAACATCTGTTACATAATGAAAGAATGTGGCTGCACATCGTAAGAACGGCATTGATCCTTCTTTAACCGCTCTCCGTAAAGTCTCAACTGATGGAGTACTTCTGTTGTATATCCCTGCTGCTATTATAAGTTCTTCGTAGAAGTTCATTAGAACAATATCACTATTAATTTTGGGTTCACTTGAACTTTCAACCGTTGTTGGGATGGACTCGTCAACTTCCATTTCAGTTTCATCAGTAGGATCGGAAGAGAAATCCTTCGTTAGCAAAATTTGTACAATGTGGAAAGTGTAAACAAGCTGTAGAAGACATAAATCCATAGCATTTCCCAAAGGAAAAGGCGTAAGTCTTCCAGAACTAGGCTAAAAAAGATAAATTAATAACAATTAGTAATATTAGTATATAAAGGGGTAGCACCGATCAGCAATTTCTCACATAAGCCACTTAAACAAATAGTGAAATAATTATTCCTTCGTATTTACTAAATTACCCCTTTCTTTTTAACCGAAATTAGGTCTGGAAGAAGATGCTGTTAAAGAAAACTTAAATACTGTTATGTACGAACAATTGTAGAAATACTTACTCCAGAAAAAATACTGGTATTATCAGCCTTTAATGCATTTTCATCATTCATGTAAAGTGAAGGCAGAGCCATGGTGAGTGAGACTAGTAGGCCGAAAGCATCCACTTCAATCACAGAAAAGGGATTTGATGAATAATACTCTCCCATGAGTAAATAGCGAAGCAGGCAAACGCAATGACTTCGAACCACTTTGCTTTCAAATATTCTTATACAGTTTGCGATGCATCTTGTTAGGGCTGAAAGGCAGTGATCTTGACAAAATGAAAGACTCCCAAACAATGGTTTTCCTTGGTCTCTTAGAAGCCATTCAGTGCTGTGGATAGTGTAGGTCAATGACCACCATGCTAACAGAGGCAACCGATCATCTTCTGAATGTGGGTTTACTTCTAGCCCAACCTTTAAAGTAATTATTGTAAGCAAAAATCAAATTATGTAATTTTCCATGCAGTGTCTACAAAACAGTACTGGGACTAGGGATAGGCTTAGGTAAGCTATAGCCTACATGGAATTTCCATTTTATAAATCCCCATTGAAATCTTTACTCTAACTGTTCATTGTAAACACTACAGCTTTATACATAATAACAAGGTTATAGAACTCAATTTTCTGATTCAGAAAAAGTATACAATGAAGGTTGTGAGAAATAAAACTGATCATTGATGTGGCTGCTCCCTAATTTTATTTAGTTTTTTCAAACCGATAAAGCTGTGATTAGTATTTTTTTTAATTTCCATCTCAGCTCACAAGAAGGTCATGCTAACCTGACATATTTGCGAGGGGCTGATCACTCCGCGTAATCGGTGTATACAGAGCCGTACCTTTGACTGTACTAATGGGATTACGCGTAATCTTTGAAGTCCCTGCCTTTGGCAGTGGTAATCTAAGCGTAATCCGGTGTACAGATTTTCTAAGAGTGGTTAGCCCATCGCATATTTGTATATCACGCTCTTCCAGTGGCGGCGTAAGGGGGGGGGGGGGTGCCCAGGGTGCCAGGGTAGCTAGCGGTGCCATGTTACAAAATATAGAGGCAGCTCCACTCTTCTCTCAATTATTTGAAAGTTAAAGCTCATTCTGACTCCAAACACTCACACAATCTCTAAAATGAGCAGAGTACACCCATCACTGTCATTAAAAGGAGAAAATTACTTCGATAAATTTGCATGCATAAAATTATTTATATTAAAACTTGACATTGAAGTGGACTGAAAAATGTTAGTACCCTAGCAAAGCTAAGTTTTAATAAAAACCAATGTTATAAACTCAAACTTAACAATGTAATATGATTAACAACATATAGAACTGCAACTAGGGATGCACCGATATGGGTACAGCCGATATATCGGCCGGCCGATATATCGGCTAATCGTGGCCGATAATATCGGCCGATATTAACAAAGTTACCTATCACAATATTATGCTTTTTTGTTTACTCTCGTAACCACCTGTTAAAAATTGATATGATCTAAGGCTTTTGGAGTCTAAAAACCACTTATGATTCCTGACCGTTTTGGACGCTAATAATTATTTCCTACAACAGCGATCAAAAAGAAACACTAGAAAATGTTTTTCTAATACCAGAAATATCGGCTAATATCGGCCTCGCTTAAGCCGATATTGGCCGATACCGATATTTGAAAAATTAGCCGATATATCGGTTACCGATATATCGGTGCATCCCTAACTGCAACCTATTGAAAGATTTTTATCAAATCTAATTCATGGAAAATTAGTGACATTTCAGTCACTAAGTACCTGATTTTTACCTGACCTTTTTAACGTAAAAATTTCTCAGTTAGGATCTTTATATTTTACTTTTATCGGGATTTAATCTACAAAGCTTTTCTTTTAGTGTAGGTGACTCTTCTGGTTTTAGTTTAAATTCACCAACTTTTCTCAAATTCTTAACATTTGCTGATATATCTCCGTTGTACAGTGGCGTTGCAAAGGGGGGGGGGCGGCGAAAGTGGCCGGAAATAGAGGAGAGACTAAAATCTGGTATATTGAGAGGGATTGAAAACTCTTGACAGCCTAGGGTGGAAAAAGGTCTAGCTACGTCTCTGCTATTTAGCTTTTGTCCCCTACCCCGACCCCGACTGTCGCAAATCAAGTCGGGGTGTTCCATTTTTCGGGGTTATGTTTTCGTAGTGTAATTTTAAATTTTCGCGCCAACGCACCCCGCTAAATCCTAAAAATATAAAATAGATAGGACCCTTTTTTCGTAGGCGACAAAAGAGTGATCCGAAGGACCTTCGGCTCCAGATTTCGATAGACCGAAAACGGCCAACTCTCTCAAATGTTTTCGTTTTCAAAACGAAAATTTTGCGGCGTAGCTATCGACTAAGACTATTAGTAATAGTCCCTAGGCTCAGAGACTGGCTTACACAAGATACACTATCTAATCTTAACCAGTAAAATTGGGGTATTTTTTTATTCTTAATAAATTCAAAGAATTTTCCATCCCCGACCCCAACCCCGACTTGTTTTTCGCGGGGTTAGACCCACCCCGACCCCGACTTTATTTTGACCCCGTACGAACACTACTTCTATTGTAAGAAGAGGAAAATGGACTGCAGTGCCCTTGGTAGTTTTTCAGGCATTATTGAAAAAATTGAGAGTAGCTGAGGGGGAGGGGGAGGGAGATGCAAGTGTCAATATTCCCTCACTTCAGAGATAGAAAGTAGACAAATTTACAATACTGAAAGAGAGAGGTCTGCTATAAATGACTGGCTCAGGCTTAATTAAACATAATAATAATAATGACACAAGCTCTCTGTTTGCTTTCAACATTCATACTAAAGTTTTAATCATTCACACTTGCACATATATATTCATTATGAACTAAGGATAAGCAGACGCCCTAGCAGACGACACTTTCGTCTCCAAGGGGCTAGACATATGTGGAGCAGACTAAGGATACTACAAACTCCCCCGCTTCACATATTTCTAGAATAACAATACAGAAACATTATTTCAAATAAGTAGATAATCTAGACAGTACACATTTTGGTAAAGCTTTAGTAAAAATATCTGCTAAGTTAAATTGCGATGATATAAACTCTACCCGAAAAAGTCCTTCAGCTAATTTTTCGCGAAGGAACTTCACTTTTAAATCTAGATATCTGGTTCTGGCATTGTCTACGTGGTTTTGAATGCACTGTATGGCGGCCTTGTTATCGATGTTGAGTTGAATGTCAGGTCCGATACTGTCTGGGAACATGCTATGACACTCTAACAGGATTCTACGGATGAATAAGATCTCCTTAGTTGCTTCTACGGCTGCCATTAGTTCCGCTTCCATCGTAGATAACGCTATTAATGATTGCTTTGCGGATTTCCAAGCGATTGGGTTCTTTCCACATGTAATGATGTAACCGGATATGGACTTTCTAGATTCTCTATCTGATGCAAATGATGCATCACAATAAACTTGTACGGCCACAGAACCATTGCGTTCCATCCTCAAAACCTTGTCTTTAGTCGTGATGACATAGTTACATAAATGAACAAGATGACACCATGTTTCTTCGTTATAGTTGTTGCAATATTGCGCTAACGTTGTCACTGCGTACAGAATGTCTGGACGAGTGTGTCTTGCTATATACAACAATGCGCCAATCAAATTGCGATAAGGTACATCTGGTATTTCTTCTCCTGGTGTTGGAGGGTTGATGATGGATTTATGTTTCAATGGTTCATAACATCTTTTAAATGGAATATAGTCCAGCTGTTCATGCAATTTCTCTATATATCTCGTTTGCGCCATCGTTAATCCTTTTTGGTCTTCAGAAATATCGATTCCGAGGAATGTTTTGATTTTTCCTAAATCCTTCAAGTTGAATTTCGAAGTTAGTAATTGCATGACTTTGGCCATAATATTGTCATTTCTTGCGAGGACGATAATGTCATCGACGTAAACAAGAAGTATACTATCCCAAGCAAATCGGTAAACACACTGGCATGATTTGAGGTTGACAAAGCCTAATTCCTTTAGTTCTTCATCCAGCTTGTAATACCAACATCTACCGGATTGGTGTAATCCGTAGAGACTTTTGTGCAACCGCCATACGTATTGATTATTCACCTGGTATCCTTGCGGAATTTCCATATATGTGGTTTCATCGAGATCGCCATACAAGTAAGCGCATTTGACGTCTACATGCTTGTAGGACCACTGTAGAATTACCACCAGAACAAATAACAAGAGTCGGACAATAACCAAGTCGACAACTGGTGAATAGCTTTCGTGATAGTCAATCCCTTTCTTTTGTTTAAATCCTTGCGCCACAATTCTTGCTCTGTGACTGACTATATTTTTCTTTTCATCCCTTTTTCGTACATACACCCATTTGCTTCCGATGATTTTTTGGTCAGTGGGTCTTTTGACTTGGGTGAACACTTCTCGTTCCCGAAGTGTCGCGATTTCATCGTCCATGGCTCTACCCCAATCGTCTTTATCTTCTGCAGTCGTAGCTTCTCCATAAGTAGAAGGATCATCACAGTTCGCGAAACAAAAATCCAAACCATCAAATCGTGACATTAAATTAATGTCAGGGGTTTCCTCATTTGGTGTTGCACTACTTGTTTGTTTCAGATTACAGATTCCCTCGAATGGGTCCTTGGTAAAGAAATTAATGAGATCGGGATCTATTTCAATATTATTCATTTTACAGAAATCAGTGACTTCTCTTGTGCAGTTTTTCCCGATTCCCTTTGCCGTCTTATTCTTGACCATTTGGGTTCCTCTAACTTGCCTTCCTGTACTAGTCGTACTTGTCTTCTCTCGACTTCCGAAGATCCTCGTACAGGAGTTTGAGGATGTACCTGCACTGGCGTTGCAGCTATTCCTGATGTGCCGGGTTGTGGTGAAACTGGTACTGGATGGTTGCTAGTTGATGTAGCTGGCGTGCTATTTAGTCTAGCTGCAACTGTTGCACGTGTAAAGGGTTGCTTGAGGGTGTCGTCTTCTACAGCAAATCGGACGTGAGAATTAATACCGGTATACGTATCGAAAGTCTGGTCTTCATTAAATCTGGCGTTGTCGCACTCAATAATTTTGTTTGTGTCCGGGTTCCATATTCGGTAGCCTTGGGTTGAGCGTGCGTAACCCACCAGCACTCCTTTTCCAGCTGTATCCGAAAATTTATTTTCCCTCTTCCCCTTCGGAATAAAATAATGAGTTATGCTTCCGATTCGTTTCAGATACTTCAGTGAGGGAGTTCGTCCAAATCTTTGTTCGAAAGGTGTCTTATTCTCAAGTTTCTGCTGTGACAAACGATTCTTCAAATAGTTGAATGTGTACAACATTTCCACCCAGAATCGAGGATGCAGGTGGCTGTCTTTGAGCATAGCTCTGATTGAATTTAAGGCTGTGCGGTTGTAGCGTTCCGCTATTCCATTTTGTTGTGGGGTGTAGATGTTTGTCCGTTGATGTTGAATACCAATATCATTGAGGAAGGTTTGCATTTTTCCGCTACAATACTCCATCCCATTATCGCTTCTGATACTAATTACTTTTTCCCCAGTTTGTCTTTCCATTTTTGTAATATATTGTTTCATTTTGTCAAACACTTCCCACTTATGAGTCATCGCTTCGACCTCGGCCCATCGTGTGTGGTCATCGATAAACGAGATGAAATATAGGTTGCCAGATCCGGACTTATATGCGGATGGTCCCCACACGTCTGTGTGTACCAATTGTAACACTTTCTTTGTGTTTATCCCTGACATTGGTTTTCTTGGTAATTGAGTCGTCTTCGTTGCAGTACATATATCACAGGTAAACGTTTGTTGCTTCTTGAAAGCTGGTAAGTTTCGAGCGCTTCCTTTACTTGCCATATTGATAATGGTATGTATGCTGTGATGACCTAGACGTCGGTGCCATAAATCCAATAAATCTGCGTTAGTATCATCAGCAAGGTTATATTCATGCATCGTAACATCTGGCATTTCGCCAGTGTAGACATCCCCCTTCATTCTATATAAGCCATTTGATCCTTTGAATGATAATATTTTCTCTTGGTTACTATTTTGAACTACAAGTTCCATATTTCCACCAGTCCAATGATGTCCGGCTTTATCATTCTGATAACCACTTATTAGGTTTCGTCTTCCATTTGGTGCAAACCCAACATTCTTTAGCAGTAGGACTCTATCTTGTCCATCTACTTCGTGTTTGATAACAGCATCTCCTAAGCCTGTGATAGTGAACGTTCCATAATATGAATTCATCGTTATTGGTGACACATCACGGTAATTGGTAAGCCATTTCTTGTTATTACATAGATGCGCTCCAGCTCCCGAATCCCATATCCATTCATTTGTTTCCGACATATATTCTTCTGCGCTTGATACTGTAGCAACATCAAAAGTTTCTTTTTTTCGAAAAGGGTGATTGTATGTTTTCCTTGGTTTTCTGCAAATCTTCGCTAAATGCCCTATCATTCCACAATTGAAACAAGTCCTTGTTTCTTTTCTTTTCATCTGGGTATATCCCTTTGTAAACCCCTGAGTTGCCATTATATCCGAGTGTTTATTATTTCCATCGCCTAGTTCTCTCATCCGTAAACGATCCGCTTCGGCAATGATCGCCATCTTTACTTTGTCAGGAACAAAGTCAGCATCATTCCATTGATTAATATTGAGAACTATTCCATTAAATTCCGCTGGTAACTCGTAGATCATCTGAAAGGCTATTTCGCTATCTGGAATTGGTGCCCCAACTTCAGCGAGAGATGCCGCAGCTTCGGTAACTCTGTTCAAATACAATTCTATTCTTTCTCCCTTCGCGGGTACACATGTTATGAATGTTCTTCTAAGCATTGCTCTAGCTCCTAGCTCTGGAAACTGGTTCATAAGTTTGCTTAAGTAAATCCCAGGCAACTGCTGGATCTGTCGCAGTTCGAAGTAGTCTCTTAATTTGGGGTTCCAGAGTCAGATATAGAAATCCCATTGTTTGTGATTTCTTTTCATTGTGTGCAGTCAGCGAAGGTATAGTGGTTGGAGCTACTACTGTGGAATCTATAAATTTGTCCAAACCCTTGGCAGCCAAGGCCATCTTAACATCAATTTTCCAGTCAGCATAATTTGTGCCGTCTAATTTCCGAAATGTGAATATATCTTCACTTATTGATGCCATGTTCATCTACTAAGCCTTTCCTATATATCACTTCAGTCATTGATCATTAGAACAGGAGACTCTTAATCTTTGTTGCTTATAGCTATAAATGACTGGCTCAGGCTTAATTAAACATAATAATAATAATGACACAAGCTCTCTGTTTGCTTTCAACATTCATACTAAAGTTTTAATCATTCACACTTGCACATATATATTCATTATGAACTAAGGATAAGCAGACGCCCTAGCAGACGACACTTTCGTCTCCAAGGGGCTAGACATATGTGGAGCAGACTAAGGATACTACATGACGCTCATCGCTTATGCACAAATGGAACAAAAATTCATGGCACCACCAATGAGCTATGATAATTTTTCAGAGCACTGTGCTCATAGTGTAATGGTTAACATAATGAAATTTTTAATTCGGGACCAGATAACCCCTGATATCAGTGGGTTTGACTCCCATTTCAGAAGGAAAATATTGTATATTTTTCAAAAGGCTCTATAAAAAGTGTCCACTTTATAAAGTGAGTACAATTTTTTCTGCGAGATTTCTTAATGTAAATTAAAAAAATAATATGTAGTATATTTAGTTGCACATAGGTAGCACCATATTTTGGTTCATTTATACATACGACGGCGGGAAGGATTTTCCTAGACAAGCACAAGCGCGCCTTCTTTCTCTTTATGTAGTTCACCTACTTACCCTCATGAATTTTGTTCAAAAGTAAGACCTATCTTATACAAGACGTTTCAACGACTGAAGAAGAGCCTCGGCTCGAAACGTCTTGTATAAAATAAGTTTTATCTTCTAATACCATGCCGTTTTCTCTGAATTAAACATAATTTCTACTAATATTCACCATGGTAAATAATAAGTTTAATATATACGATTATATACATGATCAGAGACATGTATCATCATTTTATCGGACTCGTCATGTTGGCAATACTTTGGCAAGAGTATCGAATCAACTAATGAACGACTGAAGAAGAGCCTCGGCTCGAAACGTCTTGTATAAAATAAGTTTTATCTTCTAATACCATGCCGTTTTCTCTGAATTAAACATAATTTCTACTAATATTCACCATGGTAAATAATAAGTTTAATATATAAGACCTATCGTTTTCAAAGCAATTTAAATATTTCGTTTTAATTTCCCAGTCATTATTTACTAAAATTTAAGAAATACCAAGGGTAAAATAGTAAAAATTTAATTTAACTTACGCTATAGGTTGATTGAGAAAACAGCTTCATCATTTCTGACATAGCAGTAGCATAGCCCTGCTCCGTAGTTGAAGGTGAGGATGCAAGAATACTGCTAGACAGACTGCTACAGGTTTGATACATTGCAATTAGTGCTTGATACCTTTCAACAAAAAGTTTAGGTAGTCCAGCTCCGATATCAGCTAATGATGTTGGTTTATAACGATACAAGATTCTTTCAGCAGATTCTAAAATTTAAAATTTTTTAAATTTTGTCATTTTAGATTTTTATGTCTAATAATTTTAATTAAGTAGTTAAATTATATAGTACAAAAATAATAATAATAAAAAAAACCACACCCACACGAACTTAGGGCAGCGAGTACAAACAATCACCGATCATTTATCATCAAAATATTTACCATCAGAAGCTGGATCTTTAAATCGCTCAATCTGCACATTCTCTACAGCCTTTCGAATCATGGTGAGCCAATCATCAATACCAATATCAAATGACCTGTACATTTCATCTGGAACAAGGCTACTGATAGCAGGAACCATGGGTATAACGGTATTGCTCAGTCTTTCACAAAGTGGACATAGAAATTCATTTTTCTCCACGTTGAAACTTATGTGACGTCCATACCTAATTAAATTTAAAAACTAAATTGATAGCATTTCCAGGTATGCGTTAAAAAGTTAGCCTATGAGTAAAATTCCTCGAGAGTCAATATTACAAAGGTGGCACCTAGTTCAGGCTCAGATATATCAGAGAATTGCTGCTGGTCCTTGCTATATTTTTAAAATTTTTGTGCCAAATATTTTCTCCCAGAAGAAAGTGCAACAAGAGGGATTGGAAAAATTGGGTACAGATTAGCGATAGCTTAAAAGACGACGAGAATGTTTTAAGATTTTTTCATCAATCTAGTAAATAAAGTAAATTATCCTTTATTGCTGGTTAAAAAGGGAAGAATAATCACCAGGATTTAAATCAAAAAAGAAAATACTCTAAGTTTATGATAAAATATAAAAATATTATTGGAAGTATCAAAAAAATATTCAACGTTAACTTGAACTTTTTATTATTGTTATTAGTAAAAGTTGGGTGGTTGGGTTAGACCCAACCTAGCACTTCGACCAGAGGTCCATTGAACTTACTTGGCTTTGAAATTTTAATTAAAAATGAAAACTAATAAGAGTATTGAAGTTCACAAGGGCCATAAAAAACAATATAATCATAGAGCCACTACCGATTGTACATATTCTAAAAGCTGTCAATCCAGCAACCAAAACTATGAGATGCTCAAATTATTTTTAGGGAGGCCAATGCCTTCACCCTAAAAACTTAGCTCAAGAAATTAGCAAATAGCACCTTATTTTATTCTTCAAGGTACCTCTTTTTGTTTGGTCAAGTTGGGGATGCCTAAGCCATCACTTGGGGGTGCTGAGCATCCCCTATCATTGTGTGTAATTACGGGTAAACTTAAATAAAAACATTATCTACCAAATTAATATCTACATTAAAAAATAAAAGAATTGTGCTTTTCTTAAGGAGTAAGGGGTCAAGCTCCTTGACGTAGTACCAAACAACACTACGGGGGATCTTTGAGTATCGCTCCACACGAGCTACTGAGCATGCGTTATTAACTTGAGAGTGGAAATCATAATACATTTGGTGGAACCATCTTAGAGAACAAAGAAACAGGAACTAAAACAGTTTCAGAGTTGAAAAAAGTGTAGCACATACCTATGAGGTCGCCTCCTTTCTTTGAGTACAACAGAGTCAAAGAAATTTTGCCAACAATCACTATGCATTACATGCCCACATGTACTGGTGTGAGGCCCACTAAATAAGTCTGCTGGTATAAGCAATGGATCATAATTATCTGGATCAATAAGCTGATGTTTTCTGTTTTTACTGAGAACCATTGACTTTTGCACATAAGCAGACATAACGAGTGCTCTACCAGTAGCAGAAACCTCTTGATTTTCTCGACAAAGAATGCAAGTATGAATTTCAGCTTTAATATAACGCCCACACTGATTATTTCCAATAGCTATCGGATCTGTCACTTTTTCTTCGTTAACTTCTTCCATTGCAACACTTCCATTATCATCATCGGCTGTTTCTTCAAACAGATCCGCGTATTTCTTTATGAAGTTCTTCTGCATATTTGACATTTGGGCCATGATACGCGCTCTTCTAGCAGCTGCCTTTTCTGCGTTCCTTTTGCGATCATCCATAGCCGAATCGTGAATAGTACTGGAGTGGCCAGGTTGACTAACATCCATTGAACTTCCACATTTCGACGATTCTCCTCCCTCATTAAAATGAAGATTCTGAACATACTTAAACTTTTTAAGAGTCCATTTTAGAAGATCTTTCTGACCATCGACTCTGGCGCACTGTAAACAATCTTGTAAAAGGGAAAAAATTCCCTCTTTCAATGCTTTTGTTGTAAAGTTAAAAAAATGTTGCGTTGTTGGAGATTCCTTAAGAAGTCTCTCTTCTTCGTGCAATGCTACACCCATCAAATGAAGTAGCTTTTCAACTTGAATATCAGAAAACCAAGGAGATTGAAGATCTAAAGTTCGTTTCAAAATCTGCTTCATCAAATGCATCATAACATCACACTGCAGTAGATTGTTAACGATAACAAAGTTTGACACAAACTCAGGGGGGACTGGAGGTGGACAGCATTCCTCTTCACCAGCCTGTTTCTTTCGCTTTAGCTGTACTTCTTGAGCTCTTGATTGCTCTTCTCTACTGTAGTGATAGAAAAATGGATTGAAGTCTTTAAAGAACTCCGGTTTCAGTTCGTATTTCCCAGTATTGGAACCTTGTGGTTTTCGAAAGTTAGCAACTTTTGAAATAACATCTTCCATACCAGTTTCATGATTATTATCTTTTGGCAACATTTTTAACAATTGACTGTGAGGCATTGATTCCATACTTAATAATTGAATAATTTCCTTCTGAATTTTTTCGCCATCCGTCACTTTACCAATTCCAGGAGTATGCCGCTCAGAAACAATTGTCAAAATAAGACTAAGAAATTCTTCAGCCAATGATACGGTTGATCTTAAAGACTCATCTTCGGATTTACGAAGCATATCTCCAGAATCTTTAGCCCAGCCGAACAAAAAAAACTTATTTAACAAGTGAATTAAAAATTCATTGCTCTCAATTAAAGAAGCGGAAATTTGCATCATTTGCACATCGCGATCGTACATTTCCTCCCTTAGTCTAACGTTATGGTAAAAATAAACTTGATTCAAAAGTGAATAGCCATTTCTTCTCCACATTCCTACTCTGAATTGAGACACCATAACTAAACACCTTAATGGAAGTTCCATAAGTTGTTCTGGTGTATGTGCACATTTTAAGGAGACGGACAACTCCGAAGAGTCGTATGCTAAATCATATTTATGCAAATGCAGTAGAAGTCCAGCAATTAGTCGTGATAGAGGAAGGTGAACTGTTACAGGCTGGGACATTACTTCATAGTCAATACAGTTTACTGAGTGGTTAGCTATTTCTATTGCTTTGAATATATGCTTTGGCTGAAGCGATTGTAAATGCTTTAAAGCCGTTCGCAGAGATTTTATCAAAACTGTTCTGTTGGAACTACACCATTCAATTATTAAACAGAGAATAGGGAAAAGCTTGAACTGCAGATTAATTCCACTTTCCCACTCTGCTTCAAATTCAACATGTTGTCCCACTTGTCTCACAACTGAATCCATTCCTTGCATCCAACTTAGAAGATTCATGAGAGTTTGGAAAGCTGTACGAAATGCTTTCTTCATGGGCTCGGTCCATTCGTCAGGTACCACCATAAGAAGGTACTTCAAGTCATAGAGAATATATTGGGCTCTCCTGAAAAAACATTTTTTTTAGTTAGAAACAAATCTTAATAAGCTATGCAACAGGGGTGGCCAACCTTTTCAGCCCAAGGGCCAAATTCGAAATTTCTAAATATCTCGGGTCGCAAGTTTTAAATTTAAATTTGTCTACTACCAAAACCATAGGTGTACATGAATAAAATCATGATTATGTTTGTATTTAAAGCATTGACCATGCAAATCAAAAATGGCCAACAGAAAAAGTATACACACCTGAATCTCATATTGGTTGCGGCTTTTTCGAAGGCAAGTTTGTTTTCTTTGTTTTTGAAGTGAGATGCTTCATTGTTGAACGTTCTTAGAAGAGTTAACAGAGCATCTTTTTCAATTAAATAATGGGCAAGAGTTGGAACAGTGAATATCTGGACTGAAAGAGAAGTGACAGAAACAGAATGTTCATGATCATCTCCAGCAAATGCAGTCATGAGTTCAGAATAATTCTTTGTAAAAACTTCGGCGAAAGATTTTTTGCTTTTTTGATCCATCAGCATTCCAGTTATGAATAATTGGTGCCATTGGTTTCGAGCAGTTTTCCATAAATCTGTATCTGATTGCATTACTATTTCCAATAATGGAGCTCCAGCATGAGAATCCTGAGGTTCCATCATTACACTACTCAAAATGAGGCGAAACCCTAAAGGCAAGAAATAGTGTAGTAAATACTCCTAAAGGCAGATAGTAAATTAATTTCCACGCACCTTCCGATTTAAGCAAAATTTTCTGCATCCATGAAAGAAGTCTCATAGCGAATATTTGATGTGCAATAACCACGGTATGCATGACTACAGTTCTGAGCGGTTGATTTCCCTGTCGTGATGATCCTCTCGTAACTGCACCTTGAATTTGGGTACAAGTTTGAATGTCTGCACATTTGACAATGCTTCTACCTTCCCTATCAATTGTTGTGGCATAATCAATTGCTTGTTTATGATTACAAGCAATAGCCCTTGTTAAAGTTGAAATGACCTGTAAAAAGAAAATAGGCATATTTAAGTGAACATTTTATCTACTAAATTAGGATATAAATACTTAAAAGTTTTGATATAGTAAAAATGTCATCAGTGATATATAACATTTATACGTATACAATAAGTCCATTTTCAGGGTTAAATGTGGGAGATTAACTACCACCACAACCCCTACTCTAGAGTTTTATTACAGCTCTAACGGAGCTTACTCAAGATACAGACAGTGTTCTTGTACCTTTCCCCATACTAAATTTTTGTCTCCTCAACATATCCCCCCACTTCGGTGTGTCAAAGAGGATGAACCTAAATAGGATATTCATAGGTCTAGAAAGCCTTTAAGAAACCTCTCACTTAAGTTGTTCCCTAATTAACGTAATTCAGCGAGTGCACCATTTGCACATGGCGGGGAAGTGCGCAGCTACCTATATTTTACTTAGGTAATGAGATATACATTGATGGAACAATATAGGTATATAAAAAACTTGTCATAAACAACTGTTCCATTGATAGAGTTATCAAATTATCTTATTATTCACACTTGTTTGTTCAAAAGAAAAATGCGCAAAGATATTTAGGTACCTGTTCATAAGTATGAATTTCATCATTGTATAATACGGTTGTGTAAACATCAGAGATATTAGACTGATCCATTCCCGGAGGTTGAAGCTCAGACGGAAGATTAATAGCACTTTCCCAAGTCAGTAAACGGTGGCAATACTGAAGAGTAGCTTGCATTACTAAACGAAGTCGTTCTAATAAGTCGGTTGGAAGGCGATCGAGCAAAGTTTCACTCGGATCTTCCACAAAACTCTGCAAAATATAATCATACATTTCAAAAGAACTCTTTGGTGTAACGCCTATTTTGGAAAGTGCTAAACAGATGAAAATGTTTAATCTGGATTTTGAATCTACAAGTGATTTTGTCCGAAAGTTAATATTTTTCGATTTAATGGTACCAATTGATGAACCATTCTCTGGTCCCTGATCTCTGGTTGTAAATAATGTTCACACTTCCGCTAAGTCCAACTATAACTACAACCTCCCACTAGATAACATTACTGGTCCTGTGTAATAAAGCTACCTGACAGCAGAAGTCGAGAATGTTATGACTTAAATTCGAAATAAGATTCAGTGTTTTTACTTTAGCCTGACTGATTAATTTTTTATGTATAGCTTAACCTTCTTTTGAAATTGTTTTTGTCATTATTCTTTTTGCCCAGAAGGCTTATGGATCTCTTTACTTTTTCCCGTTTAACTTACAATTGTTAGTTCTTTTTGTAATTTGCATTGTCCGATTTTCATCGCTATTAGTTCAGATCAGTTGCATATAAACTATGGTCTAAAAAGGTGGTACAGCCAGAAATACATGAACCGAAATTATCAGCGAACAAAATTTTCTCGGGCGGCATTTTCCCCGTGTGACAGGGGAGGGTTAAATAGGGAGGCCTTGTTAATTTTCCGCCTCCCGCGACTACAGAGAAAATTTCGAATGCACCACGGGTAACTAGACCGCCATCTAGTGAGGCTAAGATAAATTATTTCATCGGAGAAAATCGTGAGCAACGTGGTCTGCAAACCTAGGCTTAGCCGTGTTTTGTTTTTGATAGAGGTCAGTGGAACTGTGGAACGCGGTAGCTGCAGCTAAAAGTAAATAAATTTAAACCTTTTTAACTATTCTTACCAGACCATTTATGTATGAAAGAACAGAGAAATACTTAAGTTTTATTAGAGTTAGAAAATATACAAATTACTTAATGGAGTTACTTAAGATATATGAAATTCAGATAAAAATATTTAGGTCTGCGGTAGTAAAGAATATGGGAAGACCAAGAAACAGAAGGTTACGGAAGAAGAAGAAACTGAAATAAACCACGAGAAAAGAGCTAGTAGAAATAAGAAATAAAAATGATGATTTCGTTTACGAGTAAGGCTACATTTACGTTGCTATTCAGTTTTATATTTCAAATAAAACAAGTACAATTATTTTAACAAAATAATACAAATATTTATTGTTTATAATTCTTAACGTAGTCAAGTTAGTCTAGTTTTTATTAGTCGTTAACTGGGCTTCATTAATGAATAACAATTAAATGATTACGATGATATTTGTTTGAGCTATTCTTTCCTTGGACGTTTCTTCTAATAGTGACAGCCTTTCTTCCACTGACACGTGATGCACTTGTAATTTTTACCCAGCAGCATATTTCATTTATTTGTTTTTCGAGAAAGTTTCGCTCAGCCGTCGCCAGGTAGCGTATTCAAACCTTCGCCGCGGAGGTGGGGAGGTTCTCTTTTCGAGGAGGGGAAGGTAGCACGCGGCCACTGAGGTGGGGGAAAACGGGGAACTTGCCTCCCGTGTTAGAGGAATAGGACGCTGATAATTTCGGTTCATGTATTTCTGGCCAGAACCTCATGTTCTTTAAAATGATTTTATAAATTAGCTTCATTAAAATATTGTTTTATGTATTTACTTAAATAAAGATTGTTTAATGTCTACCAACAATTTTGACTTTTAAAACAATGAGGTCAGAGCCATAGATTTTGGTGGCATGTCACTAGGACATGGAAACAAATGTAAATGCAGGAAAGCGAGAACTAGTTTATCCTATAATTTCAAAACAGACTTGTCCTACTTGGTTCTCTTCCAGAAAATGAAGTTGACAAAAAGGATGGGTTTTCCAAGCTTCCTTGTCTCCGCAATCGCAGTATCCACCACCATTACTCATACTCATTTTATATCGATGACTTTTATGCTCACTGGAAAAAAGAAAACATACTTATTCTGAAAAATAATTAACCATAAACCAAAAAAATTGCACCACGGTTTGAACACAAAAAACAACCTAAATTTTATATACTACAAGAAATTAGGTTTTTTACTCATTTTTAAAATTTAATTGAAAGAAACTCTGTAGAATGGTTAAATATTCTTCATTTAATATTTAACCTAACACATTTTTAATATTATAATTTTAATGTATATAGTAGTATGAAAAGTTATGTCATGTAAACTGTATAGGATGGGAATCAGAGGTAGAAGCCATAAATGGCTAAGCTCATATTTATTAAATAGGAGTTGCCAAACTAGAATAAACAATGTATTATCTAGCTCAAGACCGGTACAAACGGGGGCACCCCAAGGTTCTATCCTATCACCTATCTTATTTAATTTATATATTAATGACATAATAGCCTTAGATAACGATAACTCAATCACACTATATGCAGACGATACTTTATTACTAAAAATAGGCCTAAATTAAGATCAAATGAAATGAACTTACAGCTAGATAAAATTAAAAAATGGTTAATCAATAACTTCCTAGAACTCAATGAGGGGAAGATGGTATACATAATTTTCATAAATAAAAATAAATCCCATGAAGAAAATTATACTGTCAAAATAGGGAATAGTGTCTTAAATGAAGTCTATACCTATAAGTACCTAGTTTGCAGTTTGACCAGAGGCTATCCTGGAATAATCATACCGACAAACTAGCTAAAAAACTAGCCACAAATGTATATTTAGTGAATAGATGTCGATTAATTCTAACTAAAAAATATTTACTAAAATTATATTTTACACTTATTTACCCGCATATTTTCTATTGTATATTCATCTGGGGCAATACTTCAACATTTAATTTGCTTTGCCTTTTAAGGCTTCAAAAACGTAGCGTAAGAGCTATTGAAAATAGAAGCTCCCGAGAGCACACAGAACCAATATTCAAATCGTTAACTTTTTGAATATATACCAAATTTTAGATTATTGTTCTCTTATATTTATATATAAATCCCTAACAACGAATCAATATAACCCCTTCAAATTTAGTACGCTATCCAAATATTTTACACGCACTAATTATATAGTCGAAGTACCGTTTGCCCGAACCACTGCGAAACTTAACTCAGAATTCTGCAATTCGACAGAAAAATTTAACGAATTAAATATAGCCACCAGTAATGGACTCTCATTTTTTAAAAAAGAGGCCTATGTTTTGAAATAACAGGAATGTAAATTATATACAATAGTTTTATTTTTTGCGCACATGAACAGGTTATCTAACCCGGATTAAGGTTATTTCACCTTTCCATTAAATTATGTTTTAATAACAATTAAAACAACATTTAAATGTTTCATATTAAAACCAGGGCGTAGTAATGAGCCTAGGGGTGGAAGAAGCGCGGGCTGAAGCTATGACTTAAAGCTCAGTCACCGATACCCAATCCAACACTGAAATCATCTCACCCACCATCTAGGAAAGAATAGATGAAAACCATTGGGGAGAAAAGCTCCAACGTCAGACTTTCTGTTAATGACCATTTATTTTTGGTATTGGTTATATTGTAACTTTTTACTTTATAGTTAACTAGTTAAAACCATAGTTCATATAATCAAACAATCATTTCATTATAAACCAGGAATATACTGTTTTTAACTTACCTACTCTTGAAGCAGTCGACGCATAAAACACAAGTCGGATCTAGACCACAATCTCTGCAGGAGTAGGTGGGTTCACCCATTTTAAAAACTTTTCCACAAAGACTGGGAGGATCATTGAGTTTCTTTAATTCTTCAAACACATTATCAGGATTCTTGTCATTGCATACAAATTGCTCCAAGGGAATGAACAAAACCTTGCGGGCTAATTCTTCGTCAAAAATTAAATTTAAGCAGTCGCAGCTGGGGCGAGGACTGTAGATGTGAGGGACATTAGCGGACCAATAATGGTAAAAGTCAAGAGTTTTCAAAGATTTGCTATCAAATTTTTTCGTCCATTCGTGAACTGTGTAGCCTAGTTCACTATGAAACGCCATGGGCAATACCATGCTTGAATCTACTTCACCCATGGTTATATTTCTATACAAATTATAGATCAAATTTCATCCGTTTACTTAATTGGACTTCATTAGCAAGACCTGTAATAAAAAAAATTCCAACAATTTTAATTAAAATATTATAGTCTCTATATGGAGCCTTACAGTTTTTAAATCAGACCGCAAGGTAGCAGAAAATTAATTTTGATAAGTTATCATTCTCCATCTTCCTTAAGTGCAATATTAAGAAATTAGTCAACAGGGTAAAAAACCACTTGTTTTATTTACCTGGTTTAACGTTAAATATTGAATTAGATTAAATTATTTGTAGCTTCTCTAAGTGCTTTTTTACTGTATTTACTCTTCCGTCACTAACCAGAAATTTAATTTGATTAGAAAAAGTTATGTCCTTAGATTGAAATGAATACCATTTTTCACTTTGAAAACACTCAATTTCTTAATTTTGTTTAAGGCGAAATTGTATTAAAAAAAATTATTTTTAAAATCCAAATTCCCTGTAGTTTAAATAAATCCATAAAAATCATTTGTCACGGTATAAAAGTTAAAAATAGTAAAAGGTAATAGTTAGCGAAGAATAAACTGTGAGACTAGAGGTACTCTTGTAGTCTCCCACTGACCAGTTTTACTGACCTTTCCTTTTTTTTTCATACCTTTCCTAGCTCTGTTTTTGTAATGTTTTGTAACTCTTAGCAATCTTTCTGTAACTCTTTCCCTGTTATTACTGTCATAATTGCTGCATACTATCTAATTTATCTACTGTCGGGTACTGCAAGGTTTTACACAAGCTATATCTATAGCTTAACAATCTGTGTTTTTTTATCCAAATAAATAAATTTATCGGTAAAATTTTAACAAATAGTTGCTTCCATATTATTCCCACTAAATAAAATGTAGTATTATAGTCCCACAACTGAGCAAATAACCAGTTTTTCTTTATACCATCAGATTGTTAAAGCTTTTGGCATAGTTGGGGCAGTATATAAAATGATTAAATTAATTGCTAGTGTTCGTACATTTTGTCAGGGGATAAATTAGTGTAAATCTAACCAAGATAAGTAATGGAAGATTCACAATTGTTGAATAAATATGAAATTAATAAGGAGTAAAGGGGTTCTCCAATTAATAATATTTATACCAAACCTTGCCTAAATAACAGATGCCAGGATTTACTTCTCAAATTATATGGCGTAACTTGGGGGGGGGGGGGGCATGAATTATTGGCAAAATTTTTATTTTTTTGGTTCAGGGAACAAATCCCAATACAATGGTGCCCTTAAACCTTGTTCGCACGGAGAACTCCGACTACCCTGGGAGGGTCAATTCACCCCCCTAGGTGAGATCCGTTGTCGTCCGAACGCTACTCGAAAAGACGGAACCAAAAATCAGAGACGAACCTCAAAGATGTTCGTCTCCGACATTTTCGTTACCTAGTGGGGTGAGATACGAAAAATTTTCTTTCGTGCGAACAATTGACGGATTACGGAAAGTCCAGTTTCGAAAAAATATGCACGTGCGAATGGCTTTCTGTAGTTTTTTTCTCAATATATTTGGGAAAACCAGAACGGGAAGCCCCCCACACCCACTTAACAAAATTAAAACCAAATAATGAAATCACAGTACTGCTGTCCTCTATGAAATTAATTTATATGTAGTTTAAATTTTCCGTTTAGCATAGAGTTGTCTGTCTTTGTTGACTCATTATAAATTGTCTTTTCCGGTTTATAGATTTCTTTTCATTTATCAGATGGGTTATCAAACGTTGATTAATTATTCAGTAATTTTAAATGGCCTGAATTGCTATAAACAAACTCATAATAGTTTCAATTTCTACCTCATGAGCCATGTCCGAAAAATTAAATATTGAAAATGGAACTGATCGAAAAATGGGAGAGAAAATGACATGTGCGAACGACTTTCGGCTTTCCAAAATTCGGAGAAATCGAAGAAAAAAACCCGACGTCCGAACAGTCGTCGGACTCCCCTGGGAGGGTGAGCTCACCCCCCTAAGTCAAGTCGGAATACTCAGTGCGAACATGGTATTACTGTCTTGCAGTATAAGGCTATTTTGGTCCACATTACTTTGAATGCTCGCTAATGTTCTGTGAAAAACTGATCCAAATATATACTACATAAGAAAATGTGGAGCAATTATTCAGTAACAGGTAATAATAACTTGCAATGTTTCGGCATATCAGTTATGCTCAAACTGTAGATTGTGTTTTCAAGAGGTGACTGTGTACAAAATTCAAGTGAGTTTTAAACTGCTGGTGATTACTTTACTAGCCACCGATCAGTTGCGATACAATCTTATGAGCAGAGTCATTAACTAATTTATTACTATCATTAAATTAAGTCAGTCATAGATTGATATTTGGTATGGCCTTCAATATAAAGTACTGTCCCTCTTATTATAGAGACACAAAGTGATACTTAAATGGCAAGCCTTCTATTTTTCAGCATTATAACCATGTGTCAAGAAATTTATATTTTTATTTTAAGGAAACACCTAGTTAAAAAATATTTAAGAAAATATAACTCAGTAAATAGAATATATGCTAAAGAAATGTTACTTAGGTAATAATGGAGGTACATTAAATTTGGGTGTATTAACAAACACCACTAACATATGATTAATCACTGATATATATATATATATATATATATATATATATATATATATATATATATATATATATATATATATATATATATATATATATATATATATATATATATATATATATATATATATATATATATATATATATATATATATATATATATATATATATATATATATATATATATATATATATATATATATATATATATATATATATATAGACCTTTTTTCTGGCTATCAGTGATGGGAGTTATAACCATACTGCAATAAGTTACGTAAAAAATTTATAATAGCAAACAAACTATAATTTAAAATAATTAATAATGACCTATTTCCTACCTGCAAAGGCAAATTAAATTAATGCACATAAAACGCTAAAAGCAAATTCCTAGGTGGCATTAAGCATTCAAATAGTTCCATTACTAGTGAAAAGATTCTGTTGAAAGACATACTATTATCCAAACGTACAATCTTCTAAAGAAGTTACGCACAAATTTAATTACATTTCCAAGTACCGTTACTGTTAGAGAAGAAATGTATATTTTACACTACAAAAACGCAGTTAAACAAAACGGCTTAAGCCTAAAGAAACTACAGTAAAGGTAAAATTGTTCGAGCAGTCAGCTGAAGACACAGACTAAAGAGAGTTTAAGGATTGTCCGTTAAATTAGAAATTAGGTCAGTTCAGAGCAGTTCAGTCATACAGACATAGAAATCGGCAAATATGTTCTACCAAGAATGTATTTATTTATACTCATGGAGAATGAATATGTCGAGATTATTTTTAGCGTTTCTCCAATAGTTGATTTTATAAAATGTCTTTACGCTTGCCCAACTTGTTGAAACGTTGCCCTGGAATAGTTCAGCCAATGCCTAAGAATGAGTTCATAAACTCTTTAGTGGGAGAGAAAACGGATCCACAGCTGAAGCAGGGAGGCAACATTTCAACAAGATAACCAAGGTTATTTTATAAAAAGCCCGTTGGGCCCCGGTATGCTCCTCCGCTTTAATAAAATCAAATAATACTGCAATCTCATTGGTTCTTAAAAATTACCTTTTTCGACGCGATTAACGCTGCTGCGAGGACGCAAAAAATAAGACCGCCTCCTTTCCCCCATCGATAGTCTCGAAATATTCATTCTTCCTGAGTATAAATAAATACATTATTGGTTCTACGTTATCAGGTATAACTTCGATTATTCTTATTCCCGACTGAATCTAAGCCAACTACTGGTCAAAGGCTGATAATTTTAAAACGGAAATGTGTTTTCCATTTTATTGCTCAGGCAACTACAATAGCCAACGATGTCTTCGCCCAGTTTGATTCGGTACATACACTGTTAAAAATAAAGGTTTTAATTTAGACCTCTAAAGTGGTTAAAACTTTTTCCAATATTTAAGACCATTCAGGGTTTTATCATAAAACATATTTAAACCTTCTGCTCCCCAAATTTCGTGGAGTGTTTAAGTACTTATTTTACACTCTTTTATCCATTTTACTTCATAAATAGTAAGAAGTTAATCCTTATTAACTTTATTTTTAGTCCTTTATAGGCCCTTATTTTTTATTATTATTCAATATATTAACCATTAACATAGCCAGATTAGGTTGGTTTTCTCTCGGGGGAAATAGCCGAATGAGCGTCCCTGAAGTCGTTGAACGAAGGGAGTTGATCACGTAAAGTATCATTTAAACTTTCAGTTTTTGATATACACATAGCAAGAATTCCTTAGTGCCGATATTTGGGTTATCATAGTTTGACGCCTTAATCAATTTCGCCTATAATTAAAATCTGTTTTCAAATTTTTAAATACTTAACCTTAGTTAAATATTCCTGGTGATTGGAATTTCTTCGCATTAAGTTATATCAAGAATGTATTTATTTATATTTAGGAAGAATGATTATGTCGCGACAATCGCCGGGCACGTTTAACGCCTTTCCCCCGTCTCGCGCGGGGGTAAAGACAAAACGTCACCGCGGCGTTTGATTACGTAAATTTTAAGCAGTCAATGAAATACCGGGAATATTCATTATATTTTAAGCGGAGGAGCGTACTGGGGGGACCAACGGGTGGATTGAGAGAAAGGCTAAAAACCGTCTCGACATAGACATTCTCCCTAGGTATAAATAAATACATTCTTGGTTATATTAAAGAAAATATTAAAAAAATAAATAACGTAGTATTCAAATACTAGTCTCGAAATTGGTCCATATATTTTTTTCTCCGTTTAAGGGAATTAAATGGGTATTCAGAAGTACTAAATGTTAGAGCATTACTTTTT